>NC_046156.1:193609320-193764320 GCF_011064425.1 Rattus rattus
CTCTGAGCCATTAGTCAACCCTTTCATGTATTTTGAGGTCATTTTTGTATCAGCTTAGAGGTAGGATTCCAACTTCATTAATTGGCATTTGGATTTTTAAGTTTTCTCAGCACCACTGTTGAAAATAGCCATTTTATCACTGAATGATCATCTTGATACCTACCTTGGAAGTCATTTGACCTGGTATGCAAGAGTTTATTCTAGGCTGTTCCACAGGCCTACATGTTTGTCCTGAGACAATACCATGTTTTCAGTTGTTGTTGTTGGTAGTCATTTTGAAATCAGAAATTGTGAGTCACTTAACCAAGTTTTTTTCTTTTACTTTTAAGAATATTTATATATTTATTTATTGTGTGTGCACCTGAATGTATGTATGTTCACAGTGTGTATACAGGAGCCTGTGGAGGTGAGGAGAAGGTGTCAGATTCCCTGCAACTGGAGGTTTTTGAGCTGCTGTGGCACTGGAAAGCAGACCAGAATCTTCTGGAAGTGCATTGAGTGCTCTTAACAGCTGTACCATCTCCAGCCTCCGCTATGTGGAGAGCCTAGACGGTGTTGTACAGGTTTTAGGACATCTTTCCGTGTATCTGCTGCCGGTGTTAATGGTGTTGTAGGGATTGCATTGAGTCTGTGTGTGCTGTGGCTGGCATTCTTTCCGGCCTTCAGTCTTGCCGAGTGTGCCTTCTGTCCGAGCGTTCATTGCTGGGCTGGACCAGTTAGTTTATGGATTGGTGGTCTGTTTTTGTTACCTTTAGTTAAATTGATTGTATTTTGTTTAAAATGTTATTTTATTTGTAATTTTATGTTTGTGTGCGGGTTTGTGCATGTGAGCATAATGCCTGCAGAGGCCGGAAGAGGCAGGGGAATTGTAGACAGTTGTGGCCTGCCTGATGTGGTACTGGGAGCTGAACTTCAGTCTTCTAGGCGCTCACTGCTGAGCTCCTCCCCGGTCCTCGTAGTCTACTCTCTGTGACCTCCTTTGTATCACTCCTTTGATTTTAAGCCATATATACAGACATATAGCTTTGTTTTGAGGCACTTGAGAGGGTTTTTGGTTTCTTGTTTGTTTTGCTTTGTGTTGTAAAGTTTCTTGCAAACAAATTTACAATTTTTTGTTTTGTTTTATATATTTAGAGTTGTAGGTGTGGCTAGAAACTTTTTGACCTAGAAGTCACCCATACTTACTTCTAGTCTGAAGTAATTTCATTTGACAATAGCTTGGGTCTCTGAGCCGATCTGGTTGGTCTCTGTTGTTTAGAATGGTGTGTGCGTCCTGTTTTGTCACCTCGCCAAGTGATTAGACGGCTGTTCCCAGACTTCTTAGAAGACACCATTTCCCCCAGGGACCTGAAATAGTACCTTGATGCAACAAGTTTTCATTTGTTTTGGGGTCTGCTTCATAGTTGTCCTCATTATTTCCATTAATCTTGGATCTACTTTTAAAGCTGCTCATAAGAGGGAACTGCTCACATTTCCCTGTTAGAGCCATCTTGGCCGGATCAGGAGCAGTTATGATTTTCAAATGATACGCACGATTTCTCCTACAATCTTAGGGGTTTGCGACTTTTTATTTATTTGTTTGTTTATTTATTTATTTTTCAGTAGTGTATTTCTTGTGTTTTAGGTTTGGCTTTGACTTGTTGGTTCCTGTTTCTAACAGTAGATGGGGCGGGCACGGGGTGTAATAAGTTACTTGAAGTTCCAGCGCTTACTGTAGCTGTTCTCCTGCTTCTGATTCTGTTTGGTTTTCTTTGTTCTCTTTTATTCTCTGTTAACAGTCATGTAAGTCTCAGAGATCACTCGCGTCATTCTGGTTGATGTCAACTACGCCATCTTACCGTCTCCTTATTCCCTCTCAAATGTTCATACGCTAAGTTGAGTAGGTGCTTATGGAAACATACAATAGTACATGGTATATTCAAAGAATTATGAGAAGAAAAAAGTCTGTAGGAGTTAGGGATTCAGTGGAAGAGTTTCCGTTACTAGAAAACAAAATGTCTGTTTAGGTGCAGCATTTTCCTTCATACTTTTTGCTATGTGGTTGGGCAAATCTGTGTATAAGGAGCTAACATGATTTAGGCTGACTGCAGTTGGTTTTATCTCGTCCTTCTCTCAGTACGTAAGTCTGTCTTGAGCATTTAAAGGGAGTGACTGACAGTACCAAGTTGTATCTTAAAGGAACATGTAGTGGCTGCTGCTAGAATCCCTTAACCCTGAATGAAGCCAAGGGTGGACTGGAGGACCTGGCTGTTACCTTCCAGTCAAGTTCACTAGCACGCTTATTTGCATTGTGTGCTTTACATAGGATTTCTGTCAAGAGTAGAGAGAGGAGGTCTTCACATTCTGAACGATAATGCTTTCATTTTCAATATAGCCGGAATAAGAAAGAGAAAAAGAGAGAGAAAGAACGGGACCACATCAGTGACAGGAGAGAAAGAGAGCGTTCCACCTCCACAAAAAAGAGTTCTAGTGACCGAGACGGGAAGGAGAAGGTGGAGAAGACTAACACACCAGTTAAGGTAAGCCACTCAGTCAGGCCTGTGGGAGAGAGGAGCCACCAGTGCAGCTCCCGACCCCCTCCCCGTGCACTATTGCTGTCCTTACGTACGGCCTTTTGAAGAGAGGAGAACCAATGAAAACTAAGCAGCTTCATTCCTTGTTCTGGAGAATCAGTAAATTACATTCAAGGAGAAAATTGTAGAAAACCTCTGGGGGCAAATGTATTTGATATTCTCAGCATACGTTTGAGCGAAACTGGTGAGGCTTTGTTGTCATTGGTTTTGAAGTGTATACCTAAATTGGGTTTGATGTATAATAATAATTGAAGCCAAATTTCCTGATACAGAATTGAGAACTAAAGTCCCTAATTAAGCTTTTTCTTGAAGTACTTGGGAATTATGCCAGTTTACTCTTTGCTGTCTTGTCATGTGTAATTCTCTTTGGGAATCAGATGCTGGAACTTTGATACTGATGGGGTTTGTTCTCATCAGTGACATCATGGCAGTATTTATTGAGCATGAATTCTGTCTTAGCCATTCTCTGTCCTCCTCTGATCCTGCCTTGGCTTGAGGGCAGAATTTGGCTGCTTTTCCAGGCGTTTCTAGGGGGAGAGTGAATTGTGTTTGTACCTCACGTTCACTTACCTCTTGTAGTGCATTGGGAGGCTGCCCGGCTTTTTTTTTTTCTTTGTTTTTTTGTTTTGTTTTATTTTCCAAGGCTGATTTTGAAGAGCTAGGATTTCTGTTTACCTGTTGTATTTCGATTTCGTTACCATGAGTTGCTCATCTTTTGTGGGGACTAACACACAAAGGAGGGGGTGATACGTGTGCTTGCGTCTTTTTTTTTTCTGGAGCTGGGGACCCAGGGCCTTGGGCTTGCTAGGCAAGCGCTCTGCCTCTGAGCTAAACCCCCAACCTTGCATCTTTTGCATGCGAATCGTAAACGTGTACTTGATGGTTTGTGCAGGAGAAGGAACACAGTAAAGAGGCAGATTCAACTGTGAGCACCGATGCGGATGAGAAGGACGCTGCCAGGACTGAGGAGGAAAGTAAAGCACAGCACAATGGGAATTGCCAGCCCCACGAAGAGCGCCTGTGCAGCACGGCCGACGCTGTGTAGGCCGCCCGCTCTGTCTCCTCCACGGCGGGCTTGACCCAGAGCTTTCAGTTCCAAACAAGGTGTAAACGGAGAAGGAACGCTACCCATGTATGGTAGCCAAAGCTTTCCCAGCTTTGAGGTGACATTGCGGACATCTTGTACTGAGCATGGACATCATGAAATACCAGATGCTACCCAAACTGACCATCTTCTGAAGTCTCCATTTCCATGGTGGCGGCCACGCTTGTCATGTGGTGGGTGCATCAGTGTTTGCCAGAAAAGCAGAGATCCAGAGGGAAGTTCTCCACGGAGATGAGCAGTGGAGGCTCTTAAAAATAATGCTAGTTACTCAATTTTGTATTGTTTTACTTTTTTTTAAAAAAAAAATTTCAATATATACAGTTTGATGATGTGCTTGAAATTTGTGCAAATATACATACACTCTTGTAAAGTGCAAAGTATGTAAGACGTTTTAACATTTACTTCACAGGGGTTACAGTGATTGTGGTAAATCCTCACCATTGGGTTTTCTTTTGCTCACTGTTTTGGATATCAGTTTTTCTTTAAAACGGTTTTACAGGTTAACATTGCTTAAGTAAGTGATAAAAACCACTGACAATGCATGCTACTGTTCTTCAGAAGAGCAGCTGTGTCGAATACTAACGACGTATTCAGTGTTTAGAATCATCGTCTGCCATAAAAGAAACATTTCTTCTTAACTTCCTTAACATTTCCAAGCTCATGAGTAATACTGCAGCGTGTCTTGTCAGCTGTAGGCGGCAAAATGCCCTTATCAAAAGGAAACAGCTTTCAGAGATGGGCGATGGGAGCACAAGCTGAAGCTCTAGTGCCTTCTGCGGTGTGCGCTCTGCTGTTTTCTAGGGTTTTATATGTGCTAGTCATTCTTAATCCATATGGAATCTAGATGGCTGTATTCTAGTCATACCCATTGGGAAGGGTGCAAGTGCTGTGTCAGAAGCACTTCTTAATTCAGATAAGAAAAGGAAGCCCTGTTTACAAGATGTGTGCAAGTTCAAACAACAATGGAGTTTGGGGACCACCAGTTCTATACTGTGATGATTAAACAGGAGACATGCTCTTACATGACCAGAGGAAACCTGTGAGTTGATTTCATTGGATGATAGCCTTAATTACCTTGCAGTCATTTTCTCTAATGATGCAGAAATTGTACTTAAAGAAAGGACTAGGAGCCTATGGAGAGGTAACTCTGTGTTTAATGATATGCTGAGTGTGAGAGACGAGGCCATCCGTCAGTCTGAGGCCCACCTTTTTGAGAAGGTGTGCAAATAGTAAAACGACATCTGTGTTAATGTTTTCCCCAAAACTATACATTCTAGTTACTGCACTGTTCATCATTGCTCATTTCCAGAACAACAGAATCCTGCTTTTAATTTGCAAAGGTTATTTGAAAATCAAGTGTAATTATTTTAACAGAACCTAATACAATCAAATACTCAGTTGCCTTACCTCATGAAGTTACTTTCCCAGCTTTCAAAAGCCAAGTAGCACTTTAGTTCCTTGGTTTCAACTTGAGTCTTTTTCACATTAATAGTGTGGAAACTATAATCTGAAGACTAGAAAGGCCCTTTCTGCAAATCATAAAGCCTGGTTCGATTATGAAGCTGCTTAATCATCTTCAGGTGTTCAGAATTAGCGTGTATGTGTGTGTTTGCTTTTTTTTGTCACTGTGTACATTAAACTTTTGGAAAATGCTTTACTATGTAAAGTATAGATGGCCATTTTAATCACTTAGCCACATACGGTTGGCTGGTAAACAGCTTATTCTGATACAGAAAACCTTGGACACCTGTGGAGAGATTGTGAAGGAGTGTCTCACTTCAACCGCTGTCTTATTTATGAAATGTAAGTAGAGTAGAGCAAATGTTGGAATCTTTGTTATTTTTTAGTACCATTTCTCTAATAAAGTTGAGTATTTTAGCGGAAAGAGTCTTCAGTTATCTCCGCTCCGGCTTTGTTTGCCATGTGGAGTGTGCCGACAAAGCCTGTGCGGCAAGCCTCTGCAGTGTGTCTGAAACAGCCCTCTCCTTTCCTCTCGGGACGGCTGGCAAGATGCTTTCGGGGTGGAAATTCACACTTAATTCCTACTGCTGATACCTTTCATTCAGATATTTATTTTGTTCAAATAATCATTAATGTAGAAAACGGTTTTTAACTCGGAATGAGCAGGGATACAAGAGAAAGTGAAGTCAGACGCTGTGGCTTTGGCCTGGCAGGTGCGTGGGAGTGAGGCCCTCGGGGAGGCAGGCACAGGCACAGGCACACCTGGTCTGTTCTGAGTCCTTTACTGTTTTTCACCTGAGGTCGATGCTGTCAGGAGAACCGGGGTGAGACCAGAACTCTCCCACTGACAGCCAAGTGTGGTCGGTCTCCTCTTTAGACAGAGGATGCTCTCTGTCACACTGTGGATAGCTTCTGTGTGCACACTGAGCAGCACAAACCTGGTGGCTTTACAGCTAAGGACCGAAGGGGGTTTTTAATGAACTCCCAGTGACTGTTGCTGTAGTTGCTGTGTCCATCGTAATCGTTAGCTAGGACTAAAGACACTATCCAGCCTGTGAGCTTCTCCATGGTTAGAACTCAGTGTCTAATATGTATTTATCTTTATGTCAGAGACTTAAATTTTGATATACTCAATTACAAATTTTAAGAAAAGTTTACAATCAAGATGGTTTATTTATTTTTTGGTCAAGAAAAAATTAAGATACTAGTATTGTCATCTTTTTGTGCTTTCATTTTAAAATTCAGAAAAGATCCAACCTTTTATCTAGACCCGTCTTAACCTATGGAATTATTTAAACTGAAGGGCAGTGAAGCTCACCGTCAGACTCTAACGTAGCTTCAGTTACAGTGCATCACAGATAGAGTAGAATTTCAGTCAGTTGAGTCAGCAGCTAGAGTCAGTGTTTGGGGGATGCACTGAATCACAGGGCGCCTTTGAGCCCTGGAGAAGAGGGCTTGATTGAGTGGGCTATAAACTGAGCCACGACTCTTCACTGTGTGTGCTTCCCAAATGAAGGCTTCCTCATGTTTATTTGCTAAAAGGCACTTAATTAAGTTATTTTCAAATTCCCGTATTTAATGCTCTTCAAAGGGCTTTATTTCTACTTCTGGAAGCAGAAATCTAATAAAAATGTAACAGAATGACCTTGTAAAATAAAACTCATTTCCTCCTTAATTTGTAGGTCAGCCTTCGAATTCCTTTTGTCTTTCACTTTCTCTTAAATGATTTCACCTGGAGACCGAGTGATAACTCAAAGGCTAACGCTGCTTACATACACCTTCTGGTCCATAATCAGGTTCAGTTTAGTAACAAAGCTGTTTACATTCCAGGCTAAAACATGCTTATAGTTTCTAGAATTGGTTTGTTTATATATTTCCTTTATTTTCTTTTTCCTTGCTGCTAAGGATGGGACCCAGGGCTTCACACCTGACAGTGCTCTATCACTGGATTGCAGCCCAACTCAGAACAGTGTATTTTAAAAGTAGGTTTTTAATCTTGCCTGATGTTTAAGTTTGTGGGCAGCTAACATTTTAATTTGGAGAATTGCCAGTTTGGGAGAGATGACATTTAAATTCCAGGGTCAAAATGGAATAGTGGTCTCTCTTCTTGATTATTATTATTTATTTTTTTTGTCATTCCTGTCTATGTAAGTTCAGATTCATCAAACTCATACCGAGAGAGTTGTAGAATTCTACAAGTAAATGGTACCCAGTAGGCAACACATTATTGGGGAAGAGCCCAGGGAACTTACTTCCATACAAGATTAAGTATACTAGGTGGCTGTGTAGGTCGATTTTGTAGCTTGATAGAACGGTACTGTAAATCATCAGAAGGAGCGTGAATGCAGGCGTAACGACACTGCCTGGTGTGAGTCTGAGTAACTCTTACGTGGTGTTCGTGAAGAGGAACCGCTATTATGTTGCTATATTTTTAATAAAGTGAAACTCTTGAAATCCTTCCACTGTCGAGTGAGTAGTAATTTCACCCTCTGAGACATATTTGCATATTCTAGTTTGTTTCCATAACTGAAATGTGGTTTTCTCCTCCAGGCTTCAGAAGTGGCCACCCAGACAGACTTTTGTGTGTTGGGCAATTCTATCATGGGTGTTAGAGGCTTTCCAACCCTTGGTGACGCTCTAAGTGGCAGCTGCTGTGAGTCCACTTTGTTCATGACATCAGCCTCCCGGAGACTTCTGTGTAGTGACTGATAGATAATTGCCACCGTGTCTGAACATCAAGCGAAATGCTTTCTCTGATTTATTTTTGAGAAGTACAGTTCTCTGTAAGGTCAGTGTGTTGTCTATTTAGGGAGGCCACTGAAGTCAGATGAAGCAGTTAGCCAAAACAAGGTCCTTAAAAACAAATTAACTAAGGCTGGTGAGATAGTTCAGCAGGTGAAGGCATGTGCCAAGGAGCCCAGCGACCTGGGTTTGGTCACCAGGACCTATGTGGTAGGAGAGAACTGACTCGCAAAAGTCGTTCTCTAATCTTGTGTACCGTGGTGTGCAGGCAAGCAGTTGACTTAGGATTTCGTCTGACCTTGTGGCTTGTCTGGCCCCCTGTCATGATTGAGGCCCCTGTCTTAGCTTCCCTCTCAGATAAAGCTAGCCAATTTGATTTTCCAAAGAGTTGTGCTGCGTATGCTGGGCTGGAGAGGCTGCCTAGGAAGCTGGCTGGCTGATAGCCTAGAGAGGCTGCAGTATGCAGCCCTTTCACATGCCTCCGTACAGGGATTCCAGGTTGGAGCAGACACTTCTGACAGTAGGTCCGTGTTTAACAATAACAGTATGTCCACTGGAGGTGGTGAGTGGGGTCAGTTACATAGGCAGGCAGGCAGCCATACCCTACCTTCCTTTCCAGAGCTCCAGCCTGCAGCTACTTGATACAAAGAACTCACTGAATATTAGTTATAATACTAGATAGTTTACTAGTGTCATAAGCTGTCCTTCCTACATTTTATGATCATAAGTGTATGCCCTAACTCTTCAATTCACCACCACCACCATCCATTCCAGTTCTCTCTGACACGTTAATTTCTGACTTGACACTACCCTCGTTCACCTTTGCTAACTCTTGATTCTGGTTTCCTCTGAAGGGTCCTTGTTAACTGTTTTGAGTCTTGTTTAGCCTGGCTGGATTTGAACTCCTGATCTTCTGCCTTAGCTACCTACCCAAGCGTTGTACCATCAGGCCTGATCTAACCCCCTCACCCCGATATCTCTACCTGCCCTTTGTCAGTATCGTTGTAGATACAAGGCATACATTCCGCCAGCAGAAAGGAAATTACGATACTGGAGGGAAGTCCATTTCTGTAGACACTCGGTCTGACCCTGGCTTACATGCTGCTACTTAATTAACCTTCTTTACAGTGATCTGGCGTTCTCAATTTGGTAAAAGGGCCATGCTCATCAAATTGCGGAAGTTAAAGGTGTTCCATCATCTTTAACTTTCTGAGGGAATTTGTATTGTTAGATGTAATTCCCTAGTGAAGCCCGTTTGGGGAGGGAGAGGAGAGGGGAGAGGGGGAGAGGGGGGGAGGGGGGAGGGGGAGGGGGGGAGGGGGGGGGAGGGGGGGGGGGGGGGGAAGAGGGAGAGAGGGGGAGAGGGAGAGGGAGAGCGCTATTCAGTGTTAAGTAGATTTAGGTTGCTTGTGTTTGTAAATAAGCTGTTATCAGTTCTTACTAAGCTTTCAGAGTTGGTTAACTTGTGTGAAATTGTTCATATTTTTTGTAAACATAAGGTCTATTGTAGTGTCTTACCATTTTTAAATGTTCTCAGATGGCTTTCATTTTCTTTTTGTAATTTTGTGTTATGGGTTTAGAAGTTTTGTTTTGTTTTTAATCTTTATTTTCTCCTCCTAAACGATCGATCGGAGCCCTTGACTTGAAACTTTTTTTTATACATTTTAATGTTCTGCATCCCCACAGATCCTGATGCGTTTTGTAGTCATTCAATTCAGAATACTTCATAATTCCCCTGGATTTTTTTTTTAATTCATGAGTTATTTATAAAAATATGTTATATAGTGTCTAAATATTTGGAAATTTTCAAAGATCTTTTTCTCCCCCCTCTTTAAATTTTAATTCCTTGTAGTTAGGAAACATCTGTGATTTTATTCCTCTTAATTATTCTTGTTTAATGGCCCATAAATTCCATTTGGTAAGTGTTCTTGTGCACCTGCTAAAAAGTGTAACTTTTAACTTCTGTTCTTTTATATTCTTGTTAATTTTGTTTGTTTTCTGTCAGTGAGAGGTCTTTAGTTTCATTTTTGTTTGATGTGATTTGAAGTTCTGTTATTTGCCTTGTAAATATTTAGTACTGTTAAATAATTCACATTAACTTGACCCTTATATCACTGACTTTTTTATTCCTAGTAATGTTCTTTGCTTTGAAATCTTTCCCTGATACTAACAGTTTAAAAATTTTGTGCGAGGGGTTGGGGATTTGGCTCAGTGGTAGAGTGCTTGCCTAGGAAGCGCAAGGCCCTGGGTTCGGTCCCCAGCTCCGAAAAAAAAAAATTAAAAAAAAAAAAATTTTGCGAGGTCCTTTTGTGTTTTGCGTTTTGCATATTTTTTACCACCATTTGCTTCAGACTTCTAGCATGTTAATGTTTAAATCATTCGTCCATGAGAAGCACATAGTTGGGTCTTAGCCTGGTGATGTTGGCTTCAGTGCACACTTTAGTTGTAGCGCTTGGGAGGCAGAAGGCAAGTAGATCCCTGAGTCCAAGGCCAGCCTAGTCTACAGTGAGTTCTGGAATAGCCAGGGCTATCTCAAAAAACAACCACAAAAATCTTAGCTCTTAATCTCTCTTTCTTGGAGAGTTACATTGTTCTCGTTCTGAGTTTACTAATACTCTGTGGCAGATCAAAGTGTGGTTCTTCTTATTGGTATGTAAACATCAAAGGGATGTGTGCTCAGTAGCTCCAGTACTAAGCAAAGCACTCTTAGGCAGGAAACATACATGTGGTCCATCATGCACCAGAATGTCTTGAAGTGGCACATGCATATAGTTTTTGTTTGTTTTGACTTTTACTGTTTGTTTGCAGTACTAGGGATCGATCATTGAACCCTGTGCATGCTGGGTAAGCATTGTACCACAGAACTATGTCCTGAGCCCATGATTATAGTTTCTTATTTGCTATTAATCTCATCTAATGTATCTTAAAGCTAAAGACTGAGAGCTCAGATGCTGTGTTTCTGCAACTCCAACTCAATTTTCTGTTTCCTTTATCTCTTTTACAGGCTTAAATGTAAAATGCAGTAACATATAATTTATAAGAGTTTTTGTATCTTGTGGATATTCTCGAGGTTCCCCCCAACACCCTAAGTTTCCTCAGGGACTTCCTTTCGAAACTTGGTTTTGAAAGTTTTGTTAGGGACGCCCTGGTCAGCCTTTTCTCTAGGGCTCATTTTATTCCACCATTGAAGTGATAGCTCTTCCAAGCCCCTGGTGTGCAGGGAATTGTCTTTCCTTCCCAACGCCCCTGCTCCCATGAGTACAGTTACCAGCCCTGTTTCACTCTGGGGAGACTGATTGCTCAGAGGGTTTTTGTCTGGGACTTGGTTGGGGCTGGGCGTTACAGCAGGTGTGTGTTCATACTGTGTCCAGGTATGTCGTGTGTGTGGAGCTCAGAGGTTAACCCGAGACTAACTCAGAGAATGAGTGAGAATGGTCTCTCACTGATTCAGCTAGGTGACTGTCCAGAGAGCCCTAGGGATTCCACAGGCACTGGGGCTTCTTGGTCTCAGGGCCTCCCTGATGCTTGTACTGCACACTTACTGACTATGCATTCTCCCCTGTGGGCCTTGGCTGTTTTCAGCTGACAGGGTGAAAGGCCCTGTGGTGGTGTGCAGATCATCAGAGCTGTTCTGTGCGGTTCTTCCTCCACATTCTGTTCTGTAATCTCTGGCCACCTTGACCTTTGTGGTTCCTAGCTTCATCTCTTCAATGCAGACCGCTAGGTTGGGCCTGGGTTACCCTCCCTTGACTTTAGCTGTAACCTTTCTACAATAATCTAGGGCAGGCAGTGCCCACTTTGTTTCTTGATAACAGGCTCACTGACCTGCAATGCTTGGTGTTCACTTTCTGATTGTCTTCTACCTACCTACCTACCTACTTACCTATCTACTACTTACCTACCTATCTACTACCTACCTACCTACCTACCTATCCTACCTACCTACCTACCTACCTATCTACTACCTACCTACCTAACACCTACCTACTACCTACCTACCTATCTACCTTCCTACCTACCCATCTACTACCTTCCTACCTATCTACTACCTTCCTACCTACCTACCATGTCACAATTGTACATATGTTGGACATATATTTTTTTCTATAACAAATATAATGCTAAATCATTCTTGTTACTCTATTTTAGCCATAAGTAGAGATCTGCTGTCCTAAGTTTTAGTCTATAGTTTTAGGCTATATGCTGTGTGTGCATACATGCATATGCTTGTGTATGGTTATATTATGTGTGGTGTGCAACTGTGCTCGTGTACAGGAGCTTTTCAGGAGAATGCACTGTCCGGAGCAAGATGGCAGGTATCTTCCTCTTGCTGTCAGTCTTACTGTCTCCAAGACTGGGTCTCTGGCTGAACCGGAAGCTCACTGCTTCAACTAAATTAGGGGACCAATGAACTCTCTGGATCTACCCCTCAGATCTGCTCCTCAATGCCGGGGTTGTTACAGGCACATTCAGCCATTCTGCCTTTTTATGTGGGTAATGAAGATTTGAATTCCTGTCATTGTTCTCTGAGCCAATATGGGTGCGTGTGTGCATAGTTTTTTTTTTTTTTTTTTTTCTTTTTCAAAGAATTACTGTAAGGGTCCATGATTCACTGAAGAACGGTGCCCTGGACTCAAATAGTATGCAAAAGCCAAGAGCATTTTATTCTGCAGAAGTCCAGCATGCTGGGGTCTAACATCTTCCAAGATGAGGGTACCCCAGTGAGCTCACAGGCCTAATTTAAGGCACATTGTGGGAATTCCTGGGAGGGGTAGGTGACCTCTATCTTAATCTGCTGGCTTTATCTCTAGTGACAATCCAGAACAATTGCTTGGGGGAAGCGGGGGACCTGGAAACTGCTGTTCACCCATTATCCTTGCTAGGTGGCAGGGTGGCTTCTGAGGCCTGGACTTGCCCAGGGTTGGAAACAGATTTAGGCCTAGTTTCCTGAACTGCCAATTTGAAGCCTGTCATGGGGCCAGCCTAGCCTGTCTCATTCTACCAATAAAAGGGGGGGTGGTGGGGAGGTATGGAGGTGTATTTGTGATTCCAGCACTCAGGAAGTTAAAGCAGAAGATTGCTATGAGATCAAGGCCATCTTATGATATATAGCAGAAGAGGGCCAGTCAGTGCTTCATGGCACAACCCTGTCTAAAAACCACAGCAACAAAATGGACTGTGCAGACCTATTTCCAGACTCCCTTGGGAAGGATCAGAAGATAGGCTTGGACTTCAGGAGGCATCACAGTGCCAATCCTCCCAGGGTCCCAAGAAAGACCTGGGATTGATGCTCTGGCCCAGCCTCTAGAAACTCTGCCTTTGCTTCATGAAGCTGGATTTATAAGGAGTGGTTTTGGGCAGTTCAAAAAAACTCACATTCTAAAAGATTCAGGAATGGGCTCAACCAGAGGGTTGATCTCAATGTGGGGAACTTGGATTGCATATGGCTCAGGAGCATACGGAAGTAAGCACTCGATACAGGTAGGAAACTGCAGAGAAATGGGTCGCATAGAGAAATGGATGATGGAACAAATCGTGGGACTAACTGCTCAAGCTGAACAGTCTAAACTCCAACTTGTAGGAATATTAGATCCTAACCCTGCCTTAGACCAGTTAGTTCCCAGATAAAACACACACAACTGTTGTATTTATAATAAACTTTAAATAGTACAAAAGCTGGGCAGCTGTCTATACTGTAAGAATCTACTTTCCTATATGGATAACCCTGAGTTATTACTATGTTTCATCTGGGCTGTTTCTAACTCCAACTGGCCAGCCCTCAGGACCACTTTCTCTTGACTCCTAACCGGTGGTGGCTTCTCTTTCCTCGTCCTGCACCCACTTCTCCCTCGTCTCTCTCTGACCCCCTAAGCCTGGGAAACCTAAACCACACCTAGTGTCTCTTCCGCTCAGCTATTGGCTGGTGGCATCTTTACCAATCAGGAATAACTTGGGGCAAAGGTGTACAGTGTAGGTATGAACTCTCTGGTCTCTGGGACAACCAGTTCTTGGGGGCCTGCACTTAACCATTACAGTAGATAGGAAAAGGCCAAACAACACCAGCTAGCATGATGAATAGTTCTATGATAAAGTATTCAGTTCCCAGTAGATGTGTGGTGTGTGTGTGTGTGTGTGTGTGTGTGTGTGTGTGTGTGTGTGTGTGTGATGTAGTAAGGGGTGTCATTGCACCAGTTCACATAAGTGGAATTCCAAGGCAGATGCTAAGTGTCCGTTCTCCATCTTATTCCCTTGAGACAAGGTCTCTCTCTAACAGCCTCAGCTCTCTTATTGCCTCCACCTGCCCCACCGGGCTGGCGTGGTAGGGACTCTGTGGTGCTGAGGGTTTGAACTCAGGTCCTCATACTTGTGTACCAATTGCTCCTATTCTCTCAGCTATCTCTCCAGTGCAGTGCACTAGAGTTTTGATATAGCTGGTCTGTTTGGTCCGCAGATTCCCTGAATTCATGTGCCTATAAGTTGTTCATCTGGTCTTAAGAATAGCAGCTCACAACCAAAAATATAAGAATAGCAGTAATGCATTAAGGACAATAAAAATAAGTATGTTTTTTCGCTGTCTTTCCACAAAAATAAGTATATCCTGTTACAGTCTTCTTGGAGCAAAGGAGGAACCTGGCAGCTTCCCACAGTCTGAGGCTGAGGGCAGTACGCGGGGACCTTCTGCTACCCCCTCTGGCATCCTGTGCAGTCAGGAAGTGGTACTGCCTTGCAGCGCTGGGATTCTGTGGTGCATGTCACCCAGTGGAGCTCAGCTTGGAGCACAACTTCACTTGTCTTCTGCATTGTGCAGTGTGCAACGTGCAGACTTGAACTGTGTCATATAGCCTAGGATAGCCTCAAATTGGTTATGTATTTATACCTGAGGCTGGCCTTGATCCCTAATTCTGGCATTACAGCCATGCATTACCACACCCTGTAACCAGACTTTTGGTTACTTTATTGGGTTCTTTTTTTCTACCACCCTCTCCACCCTTCCAACCTCCCAACACTAGGTAGGAGAGAAAGAGGGTTAGAAGGGAATGGGGGAAGCACCCGTAGCAGGGGGCTGCTTCAGGAATCTTCACTCGGGGTGCACCAGCCTCTAGCTGGCCCGGTTAGCATGCAGAGGCTCTGAGGAGCTAGGAAGTAAGGTAGTGCCTCAAAAAGGAATGAGAACCGAGAGCCTGGTACTGTAGTGAGAATGTTGGTTTCTTTAAAAACCACAGAAATGTTAAGAGAATATGTTTTTGTTTTAATCCCAGGTGTGGGATATGGGGCTGCTTCAGGTTGTCCGCAGCAGCTGACTATGATTTGTCTCCTGCTCTGGAAGGGGTGTGATTCTGCCAGCCGAAGATAGTTTATGTTTGGAGTTCTGGGAACTCTTCAGAGAATATACATATGCCAGAACCCCCAAAATGTTGCCTGCTGCTTCTCCTGCTGGCTGTTGGCTGCTGGTTATATCTTGATCTTGATTGGACTTGTTCCAAGGAACTTGACATCCAGTCAGCAGGAAGTAGTCTAACCATACCTATGCCCTGCCCCCATTCCCTTCTAACCCTCTTTTTCTCCTACCTAGTGTTGGGAGATTGGAAGGGTGGAGGGGGTGGTAGAAAAAAAGAACCCAATAAAGTAACAAAAAGTCTGGTAACAGGGTATGGTAGTGCATGGCTGTAATCCCAGAATTAGGGATCAAGGCTATCCTAGTCTATATGACACCCTATCTTAAAATTCCAAAGTGAAACAAAAAGGAAACAAACCAAGTATGAGACTGAGACCGAGACCATAAAAATGTACTGCAGAGGAATAAGAGTGAACTGTGGATGGGCAGAGTATTTTAAGGTATGAGAGGATCGTGGAAATGGCCCTCATTCTTCACTTCCTACTCTTACTTTACAGATGAGCAGTTCCTCAGTGTTAGGAGGAAGTGTAGCCCAGTGTCTCATTCCCAGCTAAGGAGCAGAGTCTGAGTAAGATTCAACCCCAGGCTGTGTTCCATCCACGACCCGCTAGTCACCTCTCTAGTAAATTAAAATCCAGATGAATTTTCTTTCAAAGTGATGCTTCTTAACTTAAAACCCATGTAAAAATTACTCATAAAAATGTAAATTCTCTGGTGCCACATTACAGGGCCTGCAAGCATCCTCATTGATAGCATTTGGAAAAAGACAATCTTTATTCTCAGGAAGCTGGGGCCTCTGGTAGTGGCAATTCCATTAATCTTGGTGAACCAATGGAGATGTCGGAGTTAATGCAGTTTAAAGATGTCCTGAAAGGCTGATGTAACTTCATCACCAGCACTTGGGTTTTAGAAACATTACAGTCACTAAAATAACAATGAGAACACACTCTGACATTGCTGAAATGTGATTTTTTTTTTCCTAATCCCAAATGAGGTACCAAAAGTTTAATGAGCAATTTCATTACTCGATGGGGCAAGTAGGCCTGGTGTTTGCTCTAGGGTTGGGGTCAGGCTAGCTCAGATGGAACCAGGGAGGCTTACTTGGCTTTTTCGCCTTCACAGACTGAGACCTACTTTAGTTGTGTTCTCGTTCCCTGACTCCTTTGCTGCCTTGCACTCTGCGCTCTCCTACAATTCAGACACTACAAACCCTAGAGGTAGATTTCACCTGAGACACGTTCATCTCCTGTTACCCAAGCAGCGGACAATAGGGAAGGAAGCACTGTGGAAAAGAGGGCTTCGAATAACAGAAATTCCTTTCCCCTAGTCCCAAGTTAGGGGTCAGAAGTCAAGGTTCACGAGGGCCCTGCCCTCTCTGTAGACTTCCAGCATTGCTTGGTTCATAACTGCAGGACTCCAACACTTGCCTCCAGGTAGCCTTCTCCTGGCCTCTCTTCTCTTTGTAGTTTGTCTGTGAGATGTGCACGTGCACCGTGTACGAGTGTTCAGTGTCCTGTGGATTCATGTGTAGAAGTCAACTCCCAGTGCCTTCCTCTATCACTCTACCTCGTTGAGTGAATCTGGAGCTTGGCAGTTGGCTAGACTGACTGACTGACTGACTGACTGACTGACTGGCGAGTCCCTGGAGTCCTCTTGCCTCCACTTTGCAGTGCTGGGATTGCAGGGGTGCACACATGACTTTTTTGTGAGTTCTGGGATCTGAACCCAGGTACTTATGCTTGTTCAGCAGACATTAAACACTGTCTTTCTAGTTCCACCCCTGCATGTCCCTCTACTTCTTCTGTGGACAGCAATCTTACTAGATTCAGGGACCATGCTACTGTAGACTGATCACATCTTAACTGATTGCACGGGCACATCAGCAATGCCTCTGTTTCCAATGAGGCCCCAGTCGTTAACAGTGACTAGGACTCAGAATTTCTTGATCCCCATTGCAGTATGCAACCTTGCCACCTCTGTACACCCAATGTAACGAAATACCTTAGGTTAGGTTACCTGTAAACAACGAAATCTGTTGCTTGAAGTTGTAGAAGCTGGGAAGCCCAAGATTAGAGCCCCAGCAGATCTGATGTGTGTTGAGAGCCCACTTCCACACAGCTTCATAAAACCTCTTAATCCACTTCCGCAGGCCCCATTCATAAGGGCACTGATCACATTTGTAAGGCTTCTGCCCTCAAGACCGATCACTCCCAAGGGCTCCAGCTTTAACCTGAGGGACAATGAATGGCTTCCAGACATTTTTGAGTACTGTACACAAAATAGCGTCATAACACCTCTTAATCCACTGCCAATATATTCAGTAGATGGTAGAAATGAAGATGGTGAATTTTGGTCACTTTTCAAGGTGACTTGTCAGGACACCAAAATGGCTTGCTTATATATGGGAAAGTGGAAGAATTTTAGGGCGACTTGGCCCAGGGAGTGGGGCTCTTAGGAGGTGTGGCCTTGTTGGAGTAGGTGTGTCACTCTGGGCGTGGGCTTTAAGACCCTTGTCCTAGCTGCCAAGAAGCAAGTCTTCTGTTTGCCTTTGGAACAAGATTTTGAACTTTCAGTTCCTCCTGCACTATGCCTGCCAGGAAGCTGCCATGCTCCTGACCTGATGATACTGGATTGAACCTCTGAACCTGTAAGCCAGCCCCAGTTAAATGTTGCCTTGGTCCTGGTGTCTGTTCACAGCAGTAAAACCCGAACTAAGACGGAACCCACCCCTTTCTCTGTTTCTGTTTTTTTGTTTTTTTTGTTTGTTTTGTTTTGTTTTGTTTTTTTTTGGCCCCTATAAGGTGAAAGAGCTTTTACCATGCACTCTCTGCTGCCTGAACTGCCTTGACATAGGCTCCGATGGTTGCTACCAGAGATGGAAGCCTGAGAAACTGTGAGTGAAAAGAAAGGAAGCTCCTTATAAAGGTATCTGGCACATGTTGTCATAGTGACAGCGAGTTGACTGATGACAATCAACTCAACTTCAGTGGCTTTTTTCTCTGAGGGGGATAAGGGATGGGAGTTCCTACCTTTTTATTGCACTGTTGTTTCCCTGAGCATCCTTGTACTATTGGGGAGCTCTAGCCTCTCTCTCTGCATCCAAAAGTACTTGTGATGACTAATCTTGGTTGTCAACTTGACACACCTGGGAAGAGGGAATCTCAACAGAGGAAATGCATCCGTTCCACTGGACTGGGGGCACATTTGTGAGCATTTTCTGAATTTCTAATTGATGTAGGAAGGCCTAGCCCACCCTGAGCGGTACCATCCCTAGGTAAGTAAACTAAAATGTATGCAAAATGTAACTGAGCGTGGGTCTCCGAGCAAGCTATTAAACAGACTACCTCTATGGCGTCTGCTTCAGTTCCTGCTTGAGGTTCTTCCCTGATTTACCTCATAATAGGCTATATAACTTGGAAGTGTAAGATAAAAAAAAAAAAAACCCTTTCCTTCCCAAGTTGTTTTTGGCCATAGTACTTATTATAGGAAGGAAGGAAGGAAGGAAGAAGGAAGAAGGAAGGAAGGAAGAGAGAAGAGAGAGAGAGAGAGAGAGAGAGAGAGAGAGAGAGAGACAGAGAGAGAGAGAGAGAGAGAGAGAGAGAGAGAGAGAGAGAGAGAGAGAGAGAGAGAAGCAAACCAGAACAGTACTCAAGAGATTCCAAAAGTCTTAGAAGCCTGTGCCACAAGACTGGACAAAGACCCAGGAGATATATTTCTTTAACATTTTAAAGTTACATTTATTTATTTATTTTTGTGGGGGGATGGGAGGAAGACTTGTCACAGCACCTGTGTCAGAGGACAATTAGAGGAGTCAGTCCTCGCCTTCCACAATATGGTACCCAAGGATTGAACTCAGGTCATCAGGCTTGGTAGCAAGCCCCTTGGACCCCACTGAGCCGCCTTGGCAGACTATGGAAAGACATCGTTCTTATTATTGATCGTGTTATCAGTTACAGGTTGAACCCACAGATAACATTATTCCAATAAAAGGAAGCAAGCTTCCTCTGCTGCTTTCATGTGGAGTAGCCCTGAAACCCAGTTTACTGTTGAATGTGCACACGCACACGCACACGCACACGCACCATGTGTGCACACTGTCTGTGCTGAAAGGTTTTTCTAAGGCAAAGTGAGGTTCATGAGCCGAGACGGAGGTGAGCTGTCCAAATTGGTTTCAGCTGACGGCCTTTGTTAGCCGCGACTGTGCTACGGCTAGCTGTCTTGTTACAGTTTTCATTTTCTTTCTGAATTCATTTCTGGAGCTCTGGGCCTCAAAAATAACAAATTTGAAAGTGGCTGAGTCTGCTCTCTGGCCTCACAGAGCCCAGCGTCCAGCATAGTGTGTTCTAAACCGGACTCTCGGTGGGAGGGAGGGAGCTGGGGGTGGGGTGGGGGTAGGGGTTCCTGCTCTAAGCTGGTGCAACAGCAGAGAGAGACTCGAGATAACGATAAACACTGGCAACATCCCAGCACCCCTAGCAATCGAAGACCGAACCAAAGTCAGGAAACGCCAAACAGATTACTTTAGTAGCAGAGAGTTTTGCTCTAGCTCAGGTTTGGACCTTGGGTTATCTGAGGGGGACCCCATCACTCTTATAAATGCAGTCTCCCTGGGGAGTGGTGACATAGGTCTCTGCACTTGGAAGGCAGAGGCAGTGAGATCTCTGAGTTTAAGACCAGTCTGGTCTACACAGCAAGTTCCAGGACAGTCAGGGCTACACAGAGAAACCCTGTCTCAGAAAAGCCAAAACCAACAAACCAAACAAAACCCAAAGACACAGCCTCACAAGATGGCATCTATTTCCTCCTCGATTTGTCTACAGACCTAAACTGAGGTTGGTTGAAATTCAGTCCTGTGCAGGTATGAAATACTCCATGTAGAAAAAAGACTGCAAGATGTTAACAGGACGGGTCAGCAAACCTTGGCTGGCGAGAGGCTGAGTGTGGTTGGAGGGTCTGGAGATGGTGCAGAGGTGGAGGCAGAAGTAGACATAGGAAGGGAACAACTGACCCAGAAGCTCTCCCAGCCGATACCCTGGGCAGACTAGCAGGCTGCTGGGCTGCCCTCTGAGACATGCACACAGGAAGAGCCTGGATGCTTTGGAGGTTGACATCGACTGCTCTGAGCTGAGGACCAAGGAAGGAAGTTAAGGGCACTGGCAGCGTGGGGATGGATTTATTTGGTGAGTCCAGAAAGCTTTCACCGGGGAACCAGGATGTGCTGGCGAGGAGCGGATGGACAATTCCCGGGAGCTCAGGGACAGCTGGAGTCTGGGACCGACAAGAGCTCAGCTGCCACTGAGTGGGTTTTTCCACATCAGTGAGAGAGATAGAATCACACAGTGGCAGACATGGGGTAAATAAGAAGGGGGGAATCAGCATCTTTTGTGGTGAAGAGCTAGAACTTTAGATGTGACTCAGAAAACATTTCTTCCTACCCCTCAGTGAGTGGTGTCACCAAACAGCAGTGGATGAAAACCAACAAGAACCACTCTGTGTCCCATTCTGCTCCACTTTCCACCTCCTGCTGACGGTGAATGCTTCTAATTCTCTCAGACTTCTCTTTGCTCTGGGCTATTTCTGCGGTCCAGGCGGTGTGGACAAGTCTTCTTTCTCCCATCTGCTTCTCTCTTATTTGCTCAGTGGCCTTTCTAAACCCAAGGCCACTCACCATGCATAAAAATCACATAGCTTTTCTATGCCTGCAGAACAAAGTCCCCAAGAGATGGCATGTCTAGGGACATGACTGAAAACATCCCCTGAACTTCGGTCATTTGACCTAAAAGTCCTTTGGTCAGGTTACCTACAAGGAAGTCTACTTGAGGCTAGTTCCTCTTAGGCAGCAGAGCGGAGGCCAGGGAGGAAAGAAAGAAAAGAAGGGGATGTCTAACAAAAGCTTGCAAAGTGCAGGTGGCCCGCAGCATCCCCTGACGTCTAGTTGAATGAGAAGTGAATTCTGCACCTTTTCTTTGACCCACCGAATTTGAATGATGTTGTGCTTATCTCCACAGAACAGGCATGTGCACTTCAGGACACAACCCTGTTCCCTGTGCCACTTTAGTCCTGTCACTTGTGCTCCAAACTCTGGCCCACTTGTCCCCTTTCCTTCCATGTCATTAACACCCAGAATGCCCATTCCCTCCAACTTCATTTCTCCTTCACAGCCCAGCACAGTGCTCTTCCTATCCCCGGGATGTTGTAGCCATGTGGATAGTTGTGCTGGCCTTCCTGCACATTGCAGGATAGCCTCAAACATCCCAGGGTACCAGGCACTTGGGTGCAGGGAGCACTGGCTTTCAGGAATGAATATGTTGTGCTCCAATGGGGCTGCCAACAGTGCCCTAGGACAGGACAGGATCCTCAGTATTTATCATAGAAATCGATTTCCCTCCACCATGTGTTGCTAAGATATATCCATCTTGCTTTGGACTTGGAATGTTTTGCTGCACAAAAATCACAGCCAGTGTTTAGCAGCAAGGTCGGTCAAAGGCAGCAATGGTCTGAAACAGAAATTGCTTCATCTCAGTCCCAGCGAGGAGCGAGACTGGCTTTGCAGGTGCACAAAATGCCTTCGACCCTCTCAGTCTTTCCTTGAATGAGATTTGGGAGCCAAGAGGCAGCTTGAGAGCCGTGGCCGGGACCTGTGCATTCACAAACATTTTGTTTGGCCTATGCTTCTCTCAGGTTGATGGGCTGAACTCAATTTCAAAATAATCTCGACCAGCCAGAGTCTATCAGTTGTAGAATTGAGGATTCTAGTACATGCATACTGCTAAGGTCATTCCAGCTTAGATTCTTTGGACCTAGAAGATGCTCCGGGGTATGTACAACCTTGTGGAACTCAGTTGAATCCATTTAATGTAATTAGAGCAATGTAACAATAATTATAGCTCACTTAATTGTTTTCATCTTTTGTTAAGTGGGGACAATATTGTTTACTTCTCAGTTAGAGTTAAGATAATACTTGTAAAGAACTCAGCACAATATGTAGAAGAAAAATACTTATTAGATGGTTCTTCTTGTTGTTACTGATTATTATCCTTTTAATTAAAAAAAATCACGATAGCTATCAATGAATGGCTGAGGGGGGTAACCATAAAAACAGGTAGGAAGGCTTTGTGGGTTTGTAAGAAAGGAAGGATAAAGTTGGGTCCCAGAGGAGAGACTACAGGTAAGCCTTTTGGTCATGGGACTTTTTGAAGAATGTTCTCCTTGCTCTAGCTCATACTAATAGCACGAATGTCTTTCTCATATGGAGTAGTTTGAAGATGACTGTCCCCCATAGACATAGACATTTAAACACTTGGACCTGCACTGGGACAGTGGCTCAATTGGTAAAGTGCTTGCTTCACAATCATGAGGACCTGAGTTCAGATCCCAGCACAGACTTAAAAGCTCCACATAATAGAACACATCTGTAATTCTAGTGCTGAAGAGAGGGAAGGATCCTAGGTCTTGCTAGTCACCTAGTCTGGTTGAAATGATGACCTTCTGATTCCTTAAAGAAACCCTGTCTTGAAAAAATAAGGCAGAGAGTGGGTGCTGGTTAGTCTTATGTTAACTTGTCACATAAACTAAGCTTATTTGAAAGGGGGGGGAACAATTGGGAAAAAAAGCCTTTATAACATCCAGCTATAGGGCATTTTCTTAGTTAGTGACTGATGGGGAAGGGCCCAGCCTATTGTGAATGAAGCTGTCCCTGGGCTGGTGATCCTGGGCTCTATAAGAAAGCAGGCTGAGCAAGCCACCTGAAGCAAGTCAGTATGCAGCACCCTCCAAGACCTCTCTGTCAGCTCCTGTTTGAGTTCCTGTCCTGACTTCCTTTGGTGAGAAACAGCAATATAGAAATGTAAGTCAAAGAAATCCTTTCCTCCCCAACTTGATTTTTTTCCTCATGGTGTTTCACTGCAGCAATAGAAACCTTAAGACAGAGTGATTGAGGAAGACATCCAGTATCAACCTCAGCTCTCCATCCACATACATGTACACAGGTGTTCATGACACACAAATGTGCAAAAATGTATAACACACACACACACACACACACACACACACAGAGCAGACAAAAGAGAAAACAGAAAGGACTTGGTCTCCTGTTTGGGATGCTGTTTTGTGATGTTGTGGAACCTTTGGAAGGTAGAACCCTGCTGGAAGAAGTGGATTCTGGGGTGGGTCATATGCTTTTATAACCAGCCAGCATCGAGTCTGTTATCTGCTTGTGTTGCACTGATGTGATGTCCTCATTGCAGCATCTCCAGACCAGTCCCTCCCGCCCCCTGCTTCTGCTACAGTCACCTTTATTCAACTGCTAAGTGAATGAGAAAAATAGAAAAGAATAAAAAGGGAACAAACTCGATTTTAGCAAAAGATGAATGAAACAAAGGAAAAAAAAGGAGAGGAGAGCAAAGATGACTGCCCCTAGATGTGGGGAGGAAACGTTTATTGGAGATATTTGGGAGCACATAGTCAGAGGCAGGGACATCTGGGAAAGTCCAGAGTAGATATGACCCTGCGACATGTGGGGAAATGGGGAAGGGGAAGGGTGGGAGGAGAGAGGGGAACTAGGGGCAGCAGCCAGGAGGTCCAAAGGTACAAAGAGAGAAGGTAACCAAAATGACTGGATTATATAGGGAAGAGCACTTGGGACCCCTGGGCTGGGGAGTTCAAGGTAGGGGGTAGGGTATGCTAGCCAGGATGGCCCTGTAACAGGTAGGGACTGAGGGATGCAGGGAGAAGCTGGAGGCCAAGTTCACTTCAATATGTTCAATAGGAACCTCAGCTATTTGTTCCAGGTTTGAAACCTAACTTGAATGTCTTTTTAAACGGGTTTTAAGTCTCTCTATTCACCAATCCTCTCCTCCCCCAACTCCCCTTTTAAAGGTAGTAGTGCTCTGGCTGCACGTACACCTGCATACCAGAAGAGGGCATTAGATTCCTTTATAGATGGTTGTAAACCACCATGTGGTTGCTGGGAATTGAACTCAGGACCTTTGGAAGAGCAGCCAGTGTTCTTAACCCCTGAGCCATCTCACTAGGCCACTTGGCTGTTGAGGCGTTTAAGAGAAACTTTAACTCTGTGCACACGTTGGTATTTTCTTCATGAGAAGGTAGTTGAGCACTGTGTTCATACTGCGAGTGCGAGAGCCCATTGGAGTCTCGGTAATGATTGCTTTCTGAGACTGCAGCGCTGTTCAGTTAGGTCCCCTGTTGTCCAGCCTGACACTGGGGCAGTGGTTTGCCTCTTAGTTTAGTCCAATACTCATTGCTACCCTAGCGAGGGCCGGCGTGAGCGCCACAGCTGGAGGCAGGCCGGGAATTCAGCAGCTTTCTGGATTGATTTCCTTTGGTCTTTCTAGTTCCCCGAAGGATGACCTCTGGACTTTCCCACCAGAAAGCTGGAGCTGTGTTTATGCCCCCCACCCTCCTGTCACACTGTTGTCTACATTCAGGGCCAAAGTTTCAAAGGCAGGGAGAGCAAAGCCATAGGGTCACCTCATGCACATAGCTCCCCTTTTAGACACAGTTTCAGAAGCTCCCTTAAGAGGGGAACTCTGTCTATGCAGCTCTGGAAGTCCTTGTCCATGCTGGGGTGAGATTTTTTGGAATGACCTTTGGACTCCTGTCCTTAACCCCTTATCCATGTTCTCTATGACAGTTCAATAAATGTACTTGTTTCCGAAGCTAGACGTGTGGGGAGCTGTCACTTTGGTCTGTTATTGCTGTTTGGTCTGGGGTGACTGGATGTTTGTTTATCTCTCCCTAGGGAAAGCTCATGCAGCTGTACACATACACATCTGGAATCTATGCACAGTTTCATAGATTGTTTTTCTATATTATCAGAATTTCCCAAATATTATTAAGAGGTAAGTAAATTATTTTAAATCTGATTTCAAAGTATTACACATTTATTGTTGATCTGTTATAAAAGAGAATCTTCCAACAATAGAACAATTTTCAAACAACAAAAAAAAAGAGATGTATCCCTCGCCCCCACCCAGAGATAACCATGATATTAGTGTATGTTCTTCCTGACGTCTAATATTATGTATGTTTTAATGACTGTGCATAATGCTTGGGAATTTGTTTTAAAAAATTAACACATGGGGCTAGAGAGATGGCTCAGCGGTTAGGAGCACTGGCTGCTCTTCCAGAGGCCCCAGGTTTGGTTTCCAGCACCTACAGGGTTGCTCACAACTATCTCTGACTCCATTTCCAGGAATTACAATACTCTTTTCTGGCCTCCGAGGGTATAGGCACACATGTGGTGCACAGAAATGCATGCAGGCAGAACACTTATACATGTTTTTATAATACAAACATTAAAAAATGTGCATTTTCCATACCATTGAGTTACACTCTATAGTACATTCTAAAAGATCACACTGTATTCTTTTTTTTTCTTTTGTTGGTTCTGGAGGTTGAACCTGGGGCCTTGCCCAGTAACTGAATTGTATTCTATTACATACTTGTGTTGGAATATACTTCAATAAGCAGAAACTACAAAATTGTGTTGTTCCTAATTCTTTTCTTTACCAGGAAAAGACCAACCATCATTCCTAGCTTCTTAGAGACATAAAAGTGGCTCGCTAGTATTTGTACCCAGCTTTAGTACAAATTCAAGCTGGGTACAAATACAAGCATCTAGTTGTGGGGACAAAGGCATTTTGAACTTCCTGACAGCTCATCCCTAAGCAAGAGTATATATCCTTAAGATCAAAATACTCCTGCCTTTTTATCAAATTGTCTATCACCTATTAAAATCTATGCTCTAATCTGACAGACTAAATTGGTAATTTAAACGTTCCATTTGGTTATTGTCTCATGCATAACTACTGAAAATAGTAGTGGGTGATTGATGGAAGCTAGGTCCCAGAGTGGAGTGAGTATTGTTACATTGTTACATGTCCCCCTTGTGGCGTTTCACTGCCTTGTGCGGTTTCACTGTCTGCCCCGGAACATCATCCATGCAGTGGAGCGCTGTTTTTTTCTCTAGAGTGTTACTTCACACACTGCTACTCACTTTCTACACACATTGTTAACTGCCCCTTCCCTGATTATTAAAACATACTCTCTTCACTCCAGAACATTTATAAAATAAAGATGAAATCTCTCCGTGGCAAAGAAGGCTTCCTGTCCACCAAAAATCTTGCTCCTTTTGTCCATAATTAGTCTGGGAATAATATTTGCCAGCCCATACCTGCAACAAGGCACGACCAAAGGTGGCGTGAACAGTTCCCTTTCAAGCCTAAGACTTTGAAGTTAAAGGTGCGTTTTCTTCGCGGATCTTTCCTCTCTTCTGCTAGAAGGATGCAGTTGTTAATGAGGCTCTAGGGGATTTGAGGAACTGCAGCTGTGAGAGTCTGGTTCTTAGTCCTAGAGTTGGAGGGAGCCGTCTGCTGGCCAGAAACACTGGGTTACCCTGCTACAGGAATTAGGGCACTGAAACTCTATCTGGTTACCTTACAGAAGTGCACTGAGTGATTCAGTCTTGTTAACACTTTGATCCATTTTTTAGTTACTTTCCTATGCTTTATTATTATTATTATTATTATTATTATTATTATTATTATTATTATTATTATTATTATTTATTAGTGTGTGTGTGTGTGTGTGTGTTCATGTGTCTGCATGCCACATGCCAATTGTACTCTGAGGAAATCTTTTGGAAGTCGGTTCTCTTGGGAATCAATTGTCTGGCCTGTGTAGCTCTGTTTGTTTGGTTTTGCTTATTGTTTTCCTAGACGGGATTTCCTTGTGTAGCCCTGGACGTCCTAGAACTAGCTCTGTAGACAGCTCGCAGAAGCTGTAGAGCTCTTCTAACTCACAGAAACCCACCTGCCTCTGCTCTGCCTCCCACACACTGAGACTGGAGGTGTGCACCCCCACAGCTGCTGTAATGACCTTTACACCGAGTCATCCATGCACTTTTCCTTCCTTGGCTCAGGCTGGATGTTGAACTTTTTTGAAAAGGTTATTGGTATTCGTTGCCAAATTGCTTCTGAGAAATGTTGCTTAAATTCCTACTTCATTATGGTCTATAGACCCTCAATCTGTGGGTCATAACCCCTCTGGAGGGTCAAATGACCTCTTCACATTGGTTATATATCAGATATCCTGCATATCAGATATTTACATTATGATTCGTAACAGTAGCAAAATTACAGTTATGATGTAGCCACAAAATATATTTATCACTGGGCGTTAACACACCCTGAGGAACTGTGTTAAAGGGTCAAACCATTAGGGAGGTTGAGGACAGCTCTATAGTTTGCTGTGACCTTTTCTGTATGTGTGCACAGAAGGCTCACCTGTACTTACCTGTGTAGCCACAGGTCAACATCAACGTCTTCTGTCACTCTATCGCTATAATTTTCGTGTTTGTTTGTAGGTGTGTGTACATGTTAGTGTATGTGTGTGCGCGCACGTGTGTAGGTGCAAAGCATGTGGAACTCAGAGGTCAATCCCAGGTACTGTTCCTCAGATGGCTTTGAGACACTGGGAAGTGGGACTTGCTGGCTGGCCAGAGAGACATCCTTGTGTCTCTGCCTCCCTGTGCTGGTGTTGTAGGCATGGACCACCATGTCTGGCTTTTTACCTGGCTCCTGGTGCTTACACGGCAACCGCTTTGCCAACAAAGCTATTCCTCCTCCCGGCCACAGTTTGCTGCATTCCTATGAAGATTTTTGTTATGGCTACTTAATAAACACCTTGTAGGACAAGAAACTCTTTGCTACATATCTTATTTCTCTAAAACTCTAAACTTTCTGTGATTTGACATTTGAATATACCTGGACACAATAGTACCTTGATAAATATATGTCAAATGACTTAAAAATAATTTATTTACTCTTCTTTTATGAGCATGAATACTTTGCCTGTGTGTACGTGTCTGCATGTGGGCCTGGTACCCTGTTCCACCGCGAATGAAAACCAACAGAACTGCATTGAATTCCATGAGTCTCACTTCTCACTCTTTGCATTTTTTGTGTGTGTGTATTTTGTGTGTGTGTGTGTGTGTGTGTGTGTGTGTGTGTGTGTATTTGTATAGAGTGTGCACGCTTGTGGGTGAGAATGCGTGTAGAGGCTAAAGGTCTACCTTGGGTGTTGTTCCTCATGAATCAACCATATTTTTGTTGAGACAGTACCTCTTACTGGCCTAGAACCCACCTACTGGGTTAGACTGACTGACTAGCAAGCTTTAGGGACCCATATGTCTCAGCCTCCCCGGCACTGGCATTATAAGTGTGTCTACCCACTCCTGGCTTTTTTTGTTTTAATGTGGGTTGGTTCTGGGAATTGAACTCAGGTCTTTGTGCTTGCAAGGAAAGCATTTTACTGACTGAGCCAGCTCCCCTCCAGTCTTCTTACATTTCTTCCTCGATGGCTTTTTCCTTCCTCAGTCTCTGTCTCTCTGTCTCTGTCTCTCTGTCTGTCTGTCTCTGTCTCTCTCTCTCTCTCTCTCTCCCTGGAAATTCTGTGACTGCCTCTGGAACAGTCCTGTCCAGTGGCTGTCATTTCAAAGCACTCAAATCTCAGGGGCCTAAACAGCACGTCTTTATTCTGTCACAGTTCTGAGACCAGGGACTGAAACCCAGCAGCCTGCAGGGTGTGGTCACCACAGGTTCTGGAGGGGGTCACAGCCTGAACTTTCAGCATTTCCTGGCTTGTGGCTGTGTCATTCCAGTCTCTGGCTCAATGCTTTTCTCTGTGTTATCTCCCTTTGATGCCGGGAGATGGCTCCTATGTACTTGCTGTGCGTGCATAAGAGCAAGCGTATACATCCCTGTTTTAATGCATGCACACAGTGGGGAGCAGAAGGCAGAGGTAAGCCATTCCCCTGGACAAGGTGGTGAGCTAGAAGAATTTAATAAGCAAGCACTGGGTCCAGCAAGACTCCCTGCCCCCGGAAAGACACTGGGAACGCACCCAACATCAGCCTCTGATTGCACATGCACACATGTGTACCTGCACACACATGCCAACATGAATGGACATATGCATGCACACTGCACACATATGTTAAAACAGCTTCCTCTAGCTCAGCCCTATATGGACAATTGTGCCTGGACATAGGGGCCGAGATGATCTCCCCATGTCAAGGTCTTCCATTTAATGGTGCCTCCTAAGGGAATATTTGCAAGTTCCAGGAGTCGGAATCTGTCACTTCATGGTCGATGCAATGACCTCTCTTTTTACCCCAGCCACAGCACTTGCACGCTCAGATGCAATGACCTCTTCTTTTTGTTTGGTTTTGCTTTTGGAGAAGGGTCTTGCTTTGCTGTCCAGCTGGCCCCACATTCCCCCTCCCCCCGCCAGCCCCCATTTGCCGCTCATAACCCATAGGCTGTTGGGACTTCACAACGTGAAAAGGCAGATGAGGTTGGATTCCTTAGACATTCGCCTACTGACTTTCCTTTTCCCACTTCTTTCCCTGTTTTCTTTCCATGCCCAGCTCTTGCACTAAAAGAAGAAAACCAAAAAAGCCTCTTTAATCAAACCTGCTAAGTCTAGGCTTCAGGCCATACTGCAGCCCTTACGGATACAGTGTACGAACTACACCCCTCACATACACAGTTGATAGACGGACTGTGCGTCCCTCAGCTGGGATGCTCACACTAGACTCCAGGGTCTTTGAGATGAGCTGAGGCATTAGAGAGGCTGGGCATGCAGCCTGCTCAGAACCAGCCTGTCAGGATTATAGGGGAGGGCATTCAGGGCATCAAATCAGGAGGCAGGAGGGCTGTAGGTTAAGTGCTGTAGGTAGGGAAGTTGTTCTGACCGTGACCTATGAAAACATGCAGAACCCTCCATCTGTTTGGGTTAGGATTTAACTGGAGCCTTGGCTGGTTTACAGGGTATTGGACATAAGGACACCAACCTAATCTCCTGAAGTTCCACTTCCCAAACAGCTTCTGGTTTTGTTTACGTGGGTCTAGCACAGAGCCATACATGGTCACAAGACTGGACCCTGGTGACTGTGAAGCCAATGGACATGGAACTTTTGCAGTGGATCTGTGTCTCTAGAAGCATATTGTGTTTTATTTTTCACCCCAAACATTAGTTTCCTAGGGGCTGGAGAGATGATGCAGCAATTAAGAGTGTGCCGTTCAGTGGAAATTCAATCCTCAGCACCCTGTGTTGGGAAGCTTTATAACCACTTAGAACTCCAGCTTCGGGGGACTCTAGCACCCTCCTTTCGGCATCTCGTAGGCACCTACACAGGCGTGCTCATACCCCCCCCACATATATACATATATACTTGCTCATATATATACCCCTCCACATACACATATATCCCCACACATACCTGTACACATATACTTACTCATACACATATACACCCCCCCCACAAACATATACTTATTCATATACATATACCTCCACACATGCACATATACACGTATTCCCATACATACCACATATACTTACTCATACACACATACACCCCACACATACACATACATATATGTATATACACTTATTCATATACATACACCCACACTCGTATACATACATATATATATATATATATGCACTCATTCATACACATATACTTCCACATATACACGTACACAAATATCCCCATACATACATGTATGCATACACTCACTCATAGACACATACATATATTTCCACATATGCGCACACAAATATCCTTATACATACATACACACATACATATACTCCCACACATACATATACACATATACACATACACACATATCCCTATACACACAGGTACACATAAGCGCGCGCGCACACACACACACACACACACACACACACACAAGTAAAATAAAGGCCAGAAAGTTTGGGAAGGCACCTGCTGCCCTACCTGGTTACATGCGTTTGATCCCTGGGACCCGCATGGTGGGAGGGAAGTATGAACTCCTTCAAGAAGTTCAGACTCCCACACTCCAATAAACAAAGACGTGTGGTTAAAGGAATCTTTAGAAACTACTTTCCGGTTTTCCTCTGTCCCCTTGATTAGCGTGAGCCACACTTTCAGGCCGCAGTGACCTACTTTGCCACAGTTTTAATAAGACCAACTTACTGTCATCTTTGATAGATAGGGGCCAGTCCCATTTGTCTATTTCACGGGGTTAAACTCAAGTGTGTCTTCATGTGGCTGAGGGACCAACTGTGGCGCCGTATGGATGAACGCAGTGATAAATACCCCCGGCGAGCATGGAGATGCCGCGATTTACTTTTAACTATCTCCTGGATGGTGCAGCCCTCCTGAATGACTCCCCTCTCTACTTTTATATCCTTCCTTGTGCCCAGCAGCCCGTCCCAAATCCCATTACACAGCCGCGAGCCAAGGGAACGAGGATCTCATTTTTATCGATGAGAAGATCCCGAGTGTGCTGACAGTGAAGGATTAGGTGCAGGAAATGGGAGGGAAGTGGAGGGAAACAGAAACGAGCCACTGGCCGTGCTGTGTTACAGTCGGGTGCAAGCACAACCCTCTAAGCGTACAGCCACATCTCGTGACCTGTTTGCAGGGCTCTGCTCTATAGCGTGTGGTGACTAGAAAGGGCCAACAAGATTATGAAAGCGGAACCTCATGCCCAGAGGCCAGGGAGCAGAATGGAAACAAGGTCGGAGGAGAGAGCTGCCTAAGCCAAGACTCAAGCCAGGCTTGCCTTAGTGAGGCGGGGACCGGAGCAATGTGCTCTCTGGGTCCTGGTTGCCTTGAGCCCCCGTTTCTCCCCAACAGGTACCCAGACAATGAAGTAAGTCTTGATTCATTCAATCCCTCTTTAGCAGAGCCTGGGGTGGGTTAAAAACCAGACCTTTCCTGGATGCACTTGCATTTTGATAGAAGATACTTTGAAACCTATGAAATTCTTTCTGTTATTCCGTATGGTGCACAGCAAGAGGCCCTTGTTATAGCTGAAGACTTCCAGTCTAAAACACAACCCTAAAGGCCTTCCTTGTGCCCAGCTGTCATCGGTTCTGTAACAAAGGGGCTACCGCCTGTGTGGGAATTTCTTCCACAAGTAGACTTTCCCGATCTTTTGCTCTAGCTCTTCATCAGTGTACTGGTTAGCTTTGGGCAACTTGACACAAATTAGAGTTGCCTGGGCAGAGGGAACCTCAGTTGAGGAACTGCCTGCATCAGGTTGGCCTGAGGGCATGTTCCTTAGGGCATTTTGTTTTCTTGCTTTTCCCTTTCTTTCTTGCTTGCTTGCTTGGCTTGGTTGATTGGTTGCTTTGTTCTACCATTCTTTGTTCTTTTGTTCTTTCTTTCCTTTCCTCCTCCCTACATCTCTCTCTTCCTCTTTCCCTTCTTTAGACATAGTCTGTCTGTCTTGGACCTTACTATGTAGACCAGGCTGAGCTTGACCTCCCAGATATTCACCTGTCTCTGCTTCCCCAGCGCTGGGATTAAAGATGTGCACCACCATGCCTGGCCGTTGTCTTGATTACAGATTGTGTAATCACCACTGTGAGTGGCGTCCCCTCCCTCAGGCGGTCCTCAATCGAATAAGAAAGAAGGCTGAGCAAGGCACAGAGAGGGAGTCCAGTAAGTCGCCTTCCTTCATGGCCTTTGCTTTGAGTCCCTGCCTTGGGTTCCCTCAGGGATGGAATACACCTTGAGCCGAGTGAAACCTTTCCTTCCCGAGTCGCTCTTGTTTGTGGTGTTCATCGCCACAGCAGAGATGCGAACTAAAGCAGAAACACTGTCTTAGAACCGCCCACGTGTTAGTCCTTAGGACGTTTACAGCAGTGGATTTTTTGTAGAAAAAAAAAAAAGAATGCCCCATTTAGTTTCTCATTCTATTGTTAATGAACATTTCATAGATTTGGACCATTAAAAAAAAAACAACTTGTTAACAACTACATTTATTTATGGTGTGTCTGTGTGTGCTTTCTTGCTGTTGCCCTAGCATGCGTGTGGAGGTCAGAGGTCAACTTTTGCACTGCAGCTCTTTGGAGGGTAAGTAGATGTTCTCGGCTGTTTTTTCTTAGACTTATTGGCAAGTGTTCATTATTGGTGTATATTTACATGATATATAGATCATAAGTAATAATGTATGTGAGACTATGCACATATGTTTTTATAGCTACAAATAAAATATAGATAAATATAAAAATATTTAAAGTCTGATCTGGGATGATAGCCTTCGTGCTTATTGGTGGCTATAATCTTTGCAAAATGATTTCGCAAATCTGCGCCTGCCCACCAGGGGGCAGTGTCCACATCCTTTGATTTTGCCGGTCTTTTTACTTGTGTTGACTGGTGAGGTGCACTGGAGGCAATCCTGTGTCATCTATGGGACCCAGCCTCTCCGGGGGCTTCTTGTTCTCTGCCTTGGTGCCAGTTAGTGACTCTTTAACAGTCGGTTTCCCATACGTAAATAATAAATGTTTATCGTCTTTGCTACCGATGAGACCCTCAATTAATTAGCATTTATAAGTCTGTCATTGTCACTGCTCAGAAACCAGTCCATAGTTCAGTCTCCCTAGCCCGGGTTTTATCTTATGGCATTTGAGGAACTGTGGTTCTGTATCATATATATTTGCTCGTGGACCAGTGTCATCACGGAGCTGACATTTCTTTCCAGTCACGCAGTCACTTGCCTCCCACTGTCTGTTTCCATTTCTCTGTATTCCTAGGAGCCTGGGCACTCCCAGCACTTTATCCAGGAACACTGATGTCCCCCGGGGGCAGTGACAGGCTTGCTGCTTTGAGGATTAGCATTTATCCTATCTATGAAGAGGCGCTGTTTCAATACCGCATTTAAAGTCTCTTTTGGCTTAAACATAAGAACTACTTTATTTTCCACACTTGGAGGTATATTTGCAATCAGATTTCTCCCATTTTTGCCATCTCATGCTCTTCAAGTAAAGCTGATCTTCCTTGCACATCCCATGTGGGGTGTGTGTGTGTGTGTGTATGTGTGGTGTGTGTGGGTGGTGGGGTGTGTGTGGGGTGTGTGTGGTGTGTGTGTGTGTGTTGTGTGTGTGTGTGTGTGTGTGGTGGTTTGTGTGGTGTGTGTGTGGGGGTGTGTGTGTTTGTGTGTGTGTGTGTGTGTTGGTGTGTTGTGTGTGTGTGTGTGTGTGTGTGTGGTGTGTGTGTGTGTGTGTGTGTGTGGTGTGTGTGTGTGTGGTATGTGTGTGTGTGTATGTGTGGTGTGTGTGGTGTGTGTGTATGTGTGTGCAATGTGTGTGTGTGTGTGTGTGTGTGTGTGTGTGTATATATGTGTGTGCATGGTGTGTGTACGTGTGTGTGGTATATATGTATGTGTGCATGGTGTGTGTGTGTGTTTCTCCAATGACACAAGGCAATTCGTCATTTTGGCAATGAAGGATGAGCCTCACAGACAGCAGGATTGAAAAGCAGACAGCCTCAGTGTGCTGTCGTTCTGGGCCTCTTCACCTGTCACAGCAGTCAGCACTAGCACTTGGGGGATGACCCAGTGAAGTGGCTTTGCAGCTGGCAAACCTGAGAACTGACCTGGCATCAGGCCCCTCCTTAGCTCTTCTCTCAGCTGATGGGAGTCGATGGCCATGCTGGCTGGTTTTGTGTGTCAACCAGACACAAGCTTTCATCACCAGAGAGGAAAGAGTCTCAGTTGAGGAGGTGCCTCCATGAGATCCAGCTATAAACATTTTCTCAACTAGTGATTGGTGGGAGAGGGCCCAGCCCATGGTGGGTGGAGTCATAGTTCTGGTTCCTTAAGAAAGCAGGCAGAGCAAGCCAGAGGAAGCAAGACATTAGCAGCACCCCTTCCACGGGCTCTGCATCAGCTCCTGTCCCCAGGTTCCTGCCCTTCTTGAGTTCTGTCCTGACTTCCTTTGGTGATGATCAGTGCTGTGGAAGTGTAAGCTGATAAACCCTTTCCTCCCTCAGTTTCTTTTTAGTTATGGTTTCAACACAACAATAGAAACCCAAATGAAGACACTGGCTCTCCATTTACCAAAACAAAACATGAGTCATTTTGGCTTGCCTAACCCACCTCAAACAAGCTACATCACAGATACATAGAGAAGGTTGTATCTACATGAAGGCAGTGTGGTCTTTATGGTATATTCCATCCATCTATCTATCTATCTATCTATCTATCTATCTATCTATCTATCTATCTATCTATCTATCTATCTATCTATCTGAGATAAGTTCTCACTCCATGGTTGAAACTAGCCTGGAGCTCACTATGTAGCCTACGGTGATCTCAGACTTACAGCAATCCTCCTGTTCAAGCCTCCTGAGTTCTGGGATTACAGGAATGAGCCACACATGCTGCTTGCACAAGCGTCTGAAGCTAATCACCTCACCCCGTCTTCTGTTTCTTCTTCAAGGAGATGCCTCATTAGGCTGTAAAGTTGGCAGGCTGTAGAGGCTGAGGCCCAGCCTACAGGCTGCTGTCATCCCTCCGAACGGTATGACCTTGTATGGGTTTAGTCACTGTTTCATTTCCCTGTCTATCAAACAGAGAACAGTGCCCGTTGGTAGCTATGAAAATGCATGAGATGATCCCGTGAAATGTTTACAAGTACCAGGGCCTGGGATGTAGCTCGGTGGTGGAGTGCTTGTCTAGCATAAGCTAGGCCATTTTCCGTCCTCACACATGCACACATACACAGTTGTTTTTAATGACTCATCTACTGTGTTTGCTTAGTCAGAAATCACTCTTATTTAATTTTCTCAGTTTTTATGTTGGTTTCAAAAACATTTATAATTTATCGATGTCTGTGTGGGTGCATGCACGGATGAGTATGTGCATACACAGAGGGCCAGAAAAAATATTCAGCGTACTCTCTTATCACTTTCCACCTGTTCCTCTGAGGCAGGGTCTCTTCGTGAAGCTAGGGCTTGCATTTTCTTGGCTGGGCTGGAAGCCAGCCAACCCCAGCGACCAGCCTATCATCAGCTGGGGTTACAGGTGTGATCAGGATGGCCGGTTTGCTGTATGGGTGCTGGGATCTGAACTCTGGTCTTCACGGTTGCTCAGTGAGTACTCTTAAGGTGCTGAGTCACCTCTCCAGCCCCTCAACGCTGGCTTTTGTGCAGACATTTAGCAACTCATAGAATTCTGGGCACAGTTTTGGAGACCAGTTCACACTGCTGTTTCTTTGTGGGAGCACATTATGGGAGCACCCAATCTCTCGATGACTGTGCAGAGGGATATCCAGTGATTCTTGGGCTCTTGGTAAGGATGGGTCACCAGAAAGAACAAGTCCGGAGAAGAAGCTCAGATCTCCCAGGCTTATCCCCCATCCTGTGGGAAGGGGAAAGAAGGTGGAGGTGGAGTTAATACATACTTATGCCTGTGTGAAGAAGCCTCGATCATAATCCCTGAAGCTTGAAGGTTCCACCCCGAATCCACAGGGGTAGATACTCATAGGTTAGAGTCCCCCATCCTGTACCCTGGTGCCTTTCCTCTGCTTACCTGCATACTGAATTGCTTTATGATATCTATGAGATATATCAAACTACCGAACATAACGAGGGACTCAGGGGAACCCCAGATTTGTAACTAAGCATGGGTAATTGGAGCCCACTATTTGTGATCGGTGTCTGAAGTTGGGGCACTTTGTACGACTGAGTCCTTAACCTGTGGGATCTGAAATAACTGAGCTATTAGACATTATGATACAGCTGGGATCATAATTGCACCCTGGAGAACTGGCTGCTGTGTGTGTTGCTTCTCTTGTCATTACAGTGAGACAACATCCAGCAGAAGCAGCTTAAAGGAGAGGGGGCCTATTTTGGTTCAGTTTGAGGAGTGTGCGGTCCGTCGTGGCTGGGGTGGCTCTGTCTCTGGCCCTCGGAGCTTGTGGAACAGTTTATTATATCTCAGTGGCAGAGGGACCTTGGTGAGGAGAGTAGTGGTGGAGCCAGGCTTCAATGCCCACCCGCACAGCCACCTGCTTCCTCCTGCAGGCCCTACATCCTAGAGGCAACACACCATCTCTACATACCTAAACACATCACCTCTAAACGCATCATCTCTAAACCACTCTTGGGGATCAAGTGTTTAAGTGCAGGTGCTTGAGGTAGGTGTGTGCATGGATCAATTCACATTCAAATCACAATGTGGGAAATCTACACACACACATTTGTAAAAAAGAAAGAATGGTACCTCGGTGTGACTTTAACCAAGCAAGTAAAAAGATCTGTACAATAAGAACTTCAAGACACTGAAGAAAGAAATTGAAGAAGACCTCAGAAGATGGAAAGATCTCCCATGCTCATGGATTGGCAGGATTAATATAGTAAAATGGCCATTTTACCAAAAAGCGATCTACAGATTCAATGCAATCCCCATCAAAATACCAATCCAATTCTTCAAAGAGTTAGACAGAACAATTTGCAAATTCATCTGGAATAACAAAAAACCCAGGATAGCTAAAACTATCCTCAACAATAAAAGGACTTCAGGGGGAATCACTATCCCTGAACTCAAGCAGTATTACAGAGCAATAGTGATAAAAACTGCATGGTATTGGTACAGAGACAGACAGATAGACCAATGGAACAGAATTGAAGACCCAGAAATGAACCCACACGCCTTTGGTCACTTGATCTTTGACAAAGGAGCCTTAACCATCCAATGGAAAAAAGATAGCATTTTCAGCAAATGGTGCTGGTTCAACTGGAGGTCAACATGTAGAAGAATGCAGATCGATCCATGCTTATCACCCTGTACAAAGCTTAAGTCCAAGTGGATAAAGGACCTCCACATCAAACCAGATACACTCAAACTAATAGAAGAAAAACTAGGGAAGCATTTGGAACACATGGGCACTGGAAAAAATTTCCTGAACAAAACACCCATGGCTTATGCTCTAAGATCAAGAATCGACAAATGGGATCTCATAAAACTGCAAAGCTTCTGTAAGGCGAAGGACACTGTGGTTAGGACAAAACGGCAACCAACAGATTGGGAAAAGATCTTTACCAATCCTACAACAGATAGAGGCCTTATATCCAAAATATACAAAGAACTCAAGAAGTTAGACCGCAGGGAGACAAATAACCCTATTAAAAAAATGGGGTTCAGAGCTAAACAAAGAATTCACAGCTGAGGAATGCCGAATGGTTGAGAAACACCTAAAGAAATGTTCAACATCTTTAGTCATAAGGAAATGCAAATCAAAACAACCCTGAGATTTCACTCACACCAGTGAGAATGGCTAAGATCAAAACTCAGGTGACAGCAGATGCTGGTGAGGATGCGGAGAAAGAGGAACACTCCTCCATTGTTGGTGGGGTTGCAGACTGGTACAACCATTCTGAAATCAGTCTGGAGGTTCCTCAGAAAATTGGACATTGAACTGCCTGAGGATCCAGCTATACCTCTCTTGGGCATATACCCAAAAGATGCCCCAACATAAAAAAGACACGTGCTCCACTATGTTCATCGCAGCCTTATTTATAATAGCCAGAAGCTGGAAAGAACCCAGATGCCCTTCAACAGAGGAATGGATACAGAAAATGTGGTACATCTACACAATGGAAATACTCAGCTATCAAAAACAACGCTTTTATGAAATTGTAGAGGCAAATGGTTGAACTAGAAAATATCATCCTGAGTGAGCTAACCCAATCACAGAAAGACATACATGGTATGCACTCATTGATAAGTGGCTATTAGCCCAAATGCTTGAATTACCCTAGATGCACAGAACACATGAAACTCAAGACGGATGATCAAAATGTGAATGCTTCACTCCTTCTTTAAAAGGGGAACAAGAATACCCTTGGCAGGGAAGAGAGAGGCAAAGATTAAAACAGAGACTGAAGGAACACCCATTCAGAGCCTGCCCCACATGTGGCCCATACATATACAGCCACCCAATTAGACAAGATGGATGAAGCAAAGAAGTGCAGGCCGACAGGAGCCGGATGTAGATCGCTCCTGAGAGACACAGCCAGAATATAGCAAATACAGAGGCGAATGCCAGCAGCAAACCACTGAACTGAGAATAGGACCCCCGTTGAAGGAATCAGAGAAAGAACTGGAAGAGCTTGAAGGGGCTCGAGACCCCATATGTACAACAATGCCAAGAAACCAGAGCTTCCAGGGACTAAGCCACTACCTAAAGACTATACATGGACTGACCCTGGACTCTGACCTCATGGTAGCAATGAATATCCTAGTAAGAGCACCAGTGGAAGGGGAAGCCCTGGGTCCTGCTAAGACTGAACCCCAGTGAACTAGACTGTTGGGGGAGGCGGCAATGGGGGGGGGGAAGGGATGTTTGCCCGGAAACCGGAAAGGAATAACACTGAAATGTATATAAGAAATATTCAAGTTAATTTAAAAAAAAAAAAAAGAAGGAATGGAAAGGGCTGGAAAAGTGGCTTAGCGGTTAAGAGTGTTGGCTGCTTGGTCAGAGGACCCAGGTTCGAGTCCCAGCACCCACACGGCTGCTAACAAGGAATCCAAGCCCCTCTTATAGTCTCTGCAGGTAATGCATGCATGTGATTCACAGACACATGCAGGAGAACATCCATACACGTAAGACAGAAGTGAAAACAACTTTCTGAAGAATGAAGTATGAGGATATAATTAAAAAAAGTTTTTTTTTTCCTAAATAAAAGGAAGAAATAAGTAACCACAGGCGCATGGAGGTGGCTTATTCTGGATACCGATGCATTTCTTACTCCAATTTAAAACATACCGAAGATTAAGAAACAAAAGGGGAAGAAAGGAAAATAAAGGGCTTTAAATGTTCTCTGAAGGGCCACTTGCTGAAGGCTGGGTTAGCTGGAGGTTAGTGGGAGGAGGCGGGACCTGTAGGAGGTGGGACCTGTAGGAGGCAGGAAAGGTGGGTCAGCCAGAGCATGCCCGCAGCCCCCTTCCTCTCTTGCTTCCTGGAGGCCATGAGCTGAGCAGCTGGCTCTACAGTACATCACTGCTTGAGGCTCTACCAAAAGGCAATAATACAACTGTAGACACAAGGAAACCGCCGATAACCCGAGCCACACAAACCTTCCCTCTGTGAAAAAAAGAACTGAAAAACGAGATTTTTCCCGCACCAGATTGTTTTCTCATTTGTTAATTTCACACCCTTCTTCAGGCATGTGGCATTTCTGAGAACCCCAAGGCTTTAGGGGAGCCAGTTCTGTGGTCACCCCATGTTCACGCGTCAGGGTACACTCTGTTGCCAGGCAGCGCTCTTGCCTATGGTGAGTCCCAAGGCTTGAAGGCTCCGCTGTGCCTCAAGGCTCTGGCTCAAAGGTTCCTCCGTGTGGCAAGGCTTTGCATTTGCTTGCTAATCTTTGGTCACTGGCTCGAGGGGACCATCGCTGAAAGTGCATAGCTCACCGCCTGCTTCTTTAAACCCATTCCAATATTGTTTCTATATTCCATTTGATTGGAGAGCAAGATTTCCCCCTTTTTCCTGATGAATGGAACCAGCCAAGGGTCATAACTTCAGTCTCTTCCACACTGTAAAAGAAGCTTAATCAGGACTGGTTGATACGGCACCATGCCCGTTGGGTCCCCCGACCTCAGTGACTTGAAGAGGCTTGCATGCATTAAGTTGGGATGGCCAGAGAAGGAGGCTCTCCAAACCTTCTTAGATCAACACTGCAGAATTAGTCCATCCAGGTGACTGTACCTTGTTGGAGGCCTGGGACGCTGTCACCTCAATAGTTGTGATAGAATTGCGGCTTGCGTCCCAACAGACCACACCAGACCAATACGGTCCCACGTGCAAGAGGTTTACTGAGGACAATGTAGCCAGGGGGAAGGGGGGAGGGGAAGAGAGAGAGAGAGAAGAGAGAGAAAAAAGAGGAAGGGGGCAGAAAGGGTCTGCCTTTTATTAAAACGGTGACGTTAGTTAACTGCTCCCAGGTGAAGGTGAGAGCTGAACCAAATGTATGCTGGAAATGTATGGCTGTTGCCGTGGCAACAGATGCACAGGTCCCTGCAGGGGACCAGGTGACATCACTGCTGGTTCCTGATACCCACATCAACTGCAGCGTGCCATGACTTCAGCAGCACTCAAATCTGAAAAAACGCTCCTGGGCTCCCCGAGCAGAAGAGCCACCCTGCTGGAGGCCTGTGGGTCGACTGTGTGGAAGCTGGTTCTCGGGTACAGCCTGAATTCTGCGCAATCAGGAGGCACACGATCCAACCTGGCTCCTTCAGTGCCAATAGCATAGCTTGCATGTGGCTCAGATGGAAAGCACGAGACAGTTGGCAATGTCTACCCCAGAGCCATGGAAGGAGCAATAAAACAAGAATAAGGTGGTATTGATTAACTATTTATCACATGATTTTAGGGCCACCGTGGTCTGAAGCCTTTTGAAGTCAAACACTTCTAGAACTTGAGTGTGTATTACAGATGTTCATGGAGGTGTGTTTGTGTGTACACATGTGTGTAGGTGCATGTGGGCAGAGGCCAGAGACTGATGTTCTATGTTTTCCTCAGTTGTTCTTCCATTAATTTTTTTGAGACTGTGTCTCCTTAAACTTGGAGCTCGGTAATTTAGCCAGATCAGCTGGCCAGTGAGCCCCAGGGATCTGCCTGTCTCTGCCTCCCCGCGCTGGGGTTATTGATACGTGCTGCTGTGGCCAGATTTTATGTTCATACCCTTCCTCCAAACTTCACTTGTAAACATGTCTACTCTGTGTCCTGCCTTCTTAAACATCTCGGCTTTATATGAAAGGAGGCATCTTTCATTTCATCATAAAATGCTCACACTGACATATCCATGCCAGAAGGAGGCTTCAACATGTGGACTCCAGGGACTGGAACCGTGCAGTGGGGTGCCCAGAGGGGCCTGCCATCCCTTCCCCATAAACATCTTGGCTTTTATATCTAAAAGGACCATCTTTTCCACTTCACACCCTTCTTTCCCGTTTGAGAGCTGAGCAAGGCCGTGTCTCAAAGCAGTTGAGTAAGTGACCTAGTGTCACAGCCAACGATAGTCCAGGCTGGAACTGGAACCCAGGACTGGGCAAAGTCAAAGTGGACATACCTGCTTTCATACAACTGTTCCCTGTGAAGCAATGGATGATACGGATGTGGCCACAGGAGTGAGGGACCAAGGCGAGTAGAGCGTAAGATCTTAGCAACGAAGAAAGATTACTTAGTAGACAGGACTGTCTGGAGGAACAGGGCCTACAGAATGAAAGAGGACTTGTTGAATTGGCCCGCACAGCTGGAAGCTGGATAGTCCAACAGTGGCTGTGTGCAGACTAAGTGAGAGAAACCAGTAGCTCTTCAGACCGAGAAGCTGGATGTCTCTAAGGAGCGAAGGGACACCAGTGATACAGCGGAGGCCTGGCAGCTCACTGCAGTTTCTTGTTGAGAGGCTGAAGAAATCAGAAACTGCTATTGACGGGTAGTGGCGGGAACACTGACTGACTTTCTCCATTTGAATCCAATCAGCCTAATGGGTGATAGCACCGCCTTCATGCCTCATCTTTCCCCCTAATTGCTTGCACACATGCCGAAATACCCTCATTGACACACTTAGAAATTCACTTTGCTAATATCGCAGGCACCTGCATCTCTCAGTACAAAAGACTTGACCTCCAAGTATAACTACCTCAGCCACCTACGTAGACACTAAACTCACCTCAGTGGAAATCTTAGGGAGCAAGAGGGAGAAGAGTGAGACTATAAGAAGGACTGGTGGGTTGGATCGGTGTGATAATGCAAGAGACCAAGCTCAGGGGAGGAGGATCAAGGTTGCCAGTAGGGCGAGGGTCGTGACATCTGACTGGGGGACTCAGCAGGACTCTGGGTACCAAGTAAGCACTGACATTTTAGTGTGTGGCATTGTTGTGCTCTCTCTGGGTGTGAAGGGTACGCACTACCCTTCTCTTTGTATTTTATTGCTTTTTATTGGAGATCTCTCCTGTGGAAACTTCATGAATGTCCTGGGAGTCATTCTCACCTAATGCCAAGAGTCACCTTTGGTCTCCTATTGGCACCATGTGTGATGGCCGCCTCTCTGCTCCCTTGGCTTGACCAATTCACCTCTTCTAGCTTGAATTTATCAGCTGTTCTCATTTAAATTCTACCATTGACAGTTCTTGAACGTGAGTATCCACGCATGCACACCCTGGGCAGGAATTTTTGTTTTGTGTTAGCACCTATATTTAATTCTATTTTATAACTTATTGGCTTATGTGTCTATCTGAGAGCTCAGAGATGAACGTGGGCAGGAGGCATGGGTGCCCCCTCTGTCGCGTGCTTTAAAGGGATTGGGAGTGTATTGATGGAAGCCGTGTGATAAAAAGAATGAGGTTTGTGTCAGAGTAATCTCGGTTCCTACTGAGAACCCCCGAGGATGCATGAATGCACTGGAGTCTGTAATGTATTATTGAAGAAGAGACCATTCTCATTCAGATCACAGTGATTTGCGGCTCCCGCAAGGTCACCTGAAGCCTCTCACGGATTGCCTCTGGATTGTCTCAGGTAGTGAGGAACGCTAAACTGTCGACACCCAATGCTGATTCTCCTGATTTCTTGCTTCGTTGCTGTGGGTATTGCTGTAAAACACGAGCACAATTTGGGTGGAGGGGAGGGGGGAAAACCGGCTGGAGATTTGAAGAGTGGCAGCCCTACAGTGTGATTTTTTTCTTCTTTTTTTTGATGACACGAGTCATAAATAAAACACAGCTGTAACACAGAGACTATAGGACTATAAAATCCGTTGAGTATGTTACCGGTGATATTATTTGGTCAGATTCTTCCAAATTTGTCTTAGCAGATGTGCAGGGGAATAAAAGTAGACAGGTGACCAAAGGCAGGTATTTAAAAATAGATGATTTTTAGAAAATCCAGGTATCTATATGCCGATCCTCCAGTGGCAGTAAGTCATAGAAGCCAAGTCGCTTTACCACAGGCCTGTTCATGGCAAGTGGGGACAGCAAAATGTCCCCTCACTGTCCACTTTGTCACTGTTCTGTGGAGTGGCACTGTGCGCTCTGCTGGTTAATCCTCTCTGGTTGTGAAGGGTTTCATGACAACGGGCACTTGATGACCGTACGTGCACTTTTAGGACACTGCACGCTGGAACACTGCTGTTATAAGACATCTGATTCAGTTTGCCTGATTCTTGGAAAAGGAAGTTTTCCATAGTTATCTTAGCCAAGCTATCAGACTGAATTGAGGAGAAGCCTGTTTTTATTACTCAGAACAATTCACTATGCTCAAGAGGATACACACACACACACACACACACACACACACACACACACACACACACACACACACACACAGACACAGACACACACACACACACACACACACACACACACACACACACACACACACACACACACACACACACAGATTTTACACAGGTAAAGATGTTGCGATTGTCACAGGCCCTAATGTATAGCACCCATGTATACAGACTGGAAAATGATGGGTGGGCCTGGTTTCCCCCTTTCCCCTCCCCCTCCCCTGGAGCCCCAGTTGAGCCCCTCACTCTAACTTAGCTGAAGAGTAATGGGTCATCCATGTTGCTTTGAGGCCACTCAAAGTGTTTCTGGAGTTTTGAGATCTCACTCTCTGACGCCGTCAGAGGATGGACAGTGTTTTTGTATGGCCTCTGGAATCTGGACGGCCCTTAATTGGTTGTCCAGGTCAGGTCACATGCAGACTAGGGCCACTAATACTCCAGGGAGGTGACAACTATGCCCTGCCCCACATTCTAGCTCACCTCCAGAAACCTCTGGGCTCCATCAGAATCACAGTTGCTATTCAAGCAGATTTGACATGTCTTCTGAAAGCCACATGTTACACCCCTACGGATGCTTAGCATATATGTGGAGCACTGCAGGGTCATGGTGGAGCACTGCAGGGTCATGGTGGAGCACTGCAGGGTCATGGTGGAGCACTGCAGGGTCGTGGTGGAGCACTGCAGGGTCATGGTGGAGCACTGCAGGGTCATGGTGGAGCACTGCAGGGTCAGGGTCGTGGTGGAGCACTGCAGGGTCATGGTGGAGCACTGCAGGGTCGTGGTGGAGCACTGCAGGGTCGTGGTGGAGCACTGCAGGGTGGTGGAGCACTGCAGGGTCGTGGTGGAGCACTGCAGGGTCGTGGTGGAGCACTGCAGGGTCGTGGTGGAGCACTGCAGGGTCGTGGTGGAGCACTGCAGGGTCGTGGTGGAGCACTGCAGGGCCATTGCTGTCACTGATCCCACTTTGACTCTGTACCTTTCTGCAGGTTTTTCCTATTGCTTGGAACACCCTTTCCCCCAGAGTTCTCATGGCTTCTTTCTACATATCTTCTAGAACTTAGACATCACCTCTCTTAGCTATCTGGAGCTGCTGAGCTCCAGCCTGACCCAAATGTTATTCCATTCCCCGCCCCCGGCTTCTGCTAGCAGGGCATGGTTTGTAACTGCCTCTTGCACCAGAGCATGAATCTTTCCCTCATTTATTAAGAACGTCTTTTATTTTGGTTTGCATCTTTAATTCACCTCTACTTGGTGTAAGGTGGGGATTTAATTTTATTATCCTAATGTAATTACAAAAGACTCACCAATCTGCCTTCATTTTCCCTAGGTGCCCTGACAAGATGTTGAAGCACTTACTAGGACAATGGTGCATTGACTAGCACTTACTGAGAGACCACAGGGACTGCAGAGGCCAGGGATGCACAGGGTTTCTATCCTTCCTGACCTCAAGAAGGCACAGTATGTCTGTGAGTTCGTTTTGACATAACACAGTAAGGGAGGGGCTGCGGGGTAAGTCAGGAAGTGAGAACACCGTTGACTAAGGAGCGTTGACTTTTGTTATTCAGCTTGCTGGGACTGTGGAGGCTGACTGACGTATGGCATCTCATAGAGAGCAGTTGGCATGGGTGAAGAGAGTGAGGCGTTTCTTACTTATAGCAGTGAAGGTGGCCCCTGGGTATGTCCAGCACCCATGTGTGGAAGCAGAAAAAGAGAAGCAGAGGGGTGTGGGCTCAGGAGAGCTCCAGCCTGCCTGACGCTGGTGAAGTGGGGCTGCAGTAGTCACAGGGGTGGCAGAGGCTGGACTGAGAGACAGGATATGAGGATTTGGAGGCAGGTGGGGTCCAGAGTCCACTGGTGGTATGTCTTAGGAGGAGTGGCTCACTGCGTGGAAATTTGCCTGGAAGCAGGTAGTAGTGGTTAGGAACATGAAGTCCAGCTCTGATAGTCATGGTGGCTTCTTCCTGCAGTCAGTAGGAGGGGTGCTGGGAGTGAACTCTATAGTGACACGGGGCAGCAGTAACAAACATGGCGACATGGTACACTGGGGAAGTTAGAGCAGGCTTGTGTGGTTAGACGGGGAGTCTGGGGAGGAAACAAGAGTAGCTGGAGAGGCAGACTGGTCAGATCTAAGAAGCCGGATGTGTGCTAACTCTCCGGATCTTCTAGATTAGAGTACTCCAAACTTAGCAGCCTAAACAGTGGAGATGTACTTGCTCACAGATTTCAGACTAGAAGTCCAAGGGTCAGCAGGCCCTTCTGGGGAAGGTGGGAGCTGTGTAAGCCTCCCTCATGGAGGATACTGTCTCTGGCCACCACCCCATCACTGCCGCTGTCTTCACATGGCTGTCTCTTTAAGTGTGTATCTGAAGGTCCTCCTTTCATAAAGACACCGTGCTGATGTCATCTTGACTTGACTTCCTCTGGGAACTGCCACCTCTCAATGCAGGCAGAGGTACCAGAGATAAGATTTCAATTTTTTTGTGTGTGTGTGTGTGAAATGAAATTATCTCCCAAGTGGGAGGAACACCGGAAGTCACGGTGCCCATGAGGGTGTGGTGGTGTGGTCATTCCCTGTTGCTGTGTATCAGTCCAGGAGGCTACAGTGTTGATTCCTGTTGTTTACATCTGGCCTGGTTTCTCTTTACAGGCCCCTTCCTTGGTTCAGAATGTCTGCCTTATGTGTTACCTCTTCCCTCTTCTCATTGGTGGTTTTATACAAGTAAATATGGAGAAGACAGTCGGGCAGGATTAGAAGGTTCAGCAGGGTCACTTGCCGAGGGGTGTTGAGCAGGGCAGGCATGAGAAGATCACTGTTGTTCAAGGCTACGGAAGAGTTGAAAAATTGAAACCCAGAGCAAGGGGCCCAGGTAGTTTCTCAGTCTGAGAATCTGGTGAGCAATAACAAGGATACAGAAGAGCCCTTGGGAACTTTACAGAACCCCAGAGTTTAGGTTCCAGTTCATATCAATTGGATCACACTCTTCAGGGTTATATTTTTATTAAAATTCCCCTGAGTCTGAACTTGGGGTCAGTTTTGAACCACTGATTTAAAGCAAGACAATGTGGAGGTCAAAGGCAAGCATAGCAATTTTGTTTTCCTTCCTTCCTTCCTTCCTTCCTTCCTTCCTTCCTTCCTTCGTTCCTTCTTTTCTTTTTTAATAAAAGAATGACAGGCAAAAACATTAAGGGATGCATCTGGAGTGCTCAATGAGGTGCTGCTATGGCTAAATATAAGTTATGGATTTCTAAAGAATCAGAATAGTCCTAAGTGCACTTAAAACCACACTTACATAACTTAGTCTATAATCTATAGAGTGCAATCTTTCCTTGGTCCAGAGGCATTTGGGATCTGCCTCAGTGATGTCAGTAGCTCAGCTCTACACTAGCTGCTGCAAGCGGAAGAGTTTAACCCGTGGACGGCGGCTGTGGGGGTTCTGTGTGCGACTCTTCAGCCTCTTGACCTCAGGAGAGCTGTAGGAAGCTACAGGAAACTGCTAGGGCCACAGATCAGAGCCCGGCCTTCTGTTTTGCCAAGTGTGGTACTATCTTCCAGTGACAATTTCTGCCATGTTCATGTCCTGCTCAGGAGACTTTAACCACCCACCCCAATCATGGAATAATTCCTATATACTTCGCTTGGCACACTAGACCCAGTGCTCTGTTCATCCTGTAGCTTGTCCCTGTCCAGTCAGTTTATTCTCTGTGGGTTTAGACCATTTCACTGTAATAACAGGATCAGCCCTGGCGCTGGCGTGCACCAGACACTGTCCTGGGTACTTCAGACTATCTTCTTTTTAGCTCCCATAACAACATGGTATGCTTGTCTTTGTCACCTATCTGATGCAAGAAAAACTTAAGCTCAGTAATGATTTCTAGTTCGCGTAAGTTTTCTCATCTAATAAGTTAAAATTAGATGTTTTCACAGTAGAATTTAGATATGGAATTTTACTCATGACTAAGGCCCATGGTATTCTCACTGAACTATACCCTCCCCTAAGAGCATCTTAGCCATTTTTTTTGGTTTTTCTTTATCTTCCTCCTATGAACCCCCAAAATATCCCTGCGAGACAGGGTCATGCTATGCAGCCCAGGTTGGCCTTGACCTTGTTATCCTCCTGCCCCCATGAAGTGTTCTCTGCACTCATCCCTAGCCAATAATGTGCACCTATCCTGGATATCCCTACCAAGATCTATATCACCCCTGTTCATCCCAAATAAAGATGAGCTGTCTCCCTGAAGCTTATCCCAGAAGTCATTCTCTGGTACTCACGGCTGTCCAATCCCTGACGCCCACCTCTGCTCCCCTCATCCTCATGGGCTGGTAGCCGACGACTTCTGAGGAAGGGGTTGCCATGTGACGAGTGTTCATTGCTTTTAAAGATAGACTGCACTTCGGCGTATGTGTTGTGACTTAGTTTTCAGTAATTGTGCTTAGCAGCCGGGTTCTAAAGGCACAGACTCAGCTCTGGTATAACAAGGTGAATGGGCCCAAGCTCCGGCTGTCTGCCTGCTTCCTGCCCATCCCAATTCTACAGTCTTCAAGATCCAGCCAAAGCCACAACTTGCTTCAAAACCTACCTAGTATTCTAGCAGGTCCTCTTTTCCATAAACCCTTACATTAAGTTTTTAAAATAAAATAAAATTAGGTATTTATTTGCACCCAGGAGTCTTTGTATATTTCTGTTATTCAGATCCATTATATGGGACTACATCAGATCATAAGACTTGTCAGTAAGTGCCTTAACCCACTAAGCCATTGCACTGCCCTTTGTAATATTCAGTGTGCATTAGTTTTATGTATAGGGGTATTTTTGCCTATATGTACATATGTGCACTTCATGAATGACTGTTGCCCTTGGAGGTCAGAAAAGGCACCAAATCCTCTGGCACTGGAGTTATGGATGATTGTGAATCATTACGTGGGTGCTGGGAATCAAACTAGGTCTTCAGAAAGAGCAGCAAGTACTCTTAAGCACTGAGCCATCTCTCTGGCTCCCTTTTGTCATTTTTATACATAATTTTGATCCTTTCCACTGCCACTTCTCCATTTCTGGTCCTCTATCCTTGCTCAAACCATTTTACTTAATTATTAATGTGAGGAGGGCAAGGGGCAGACGCTGCAGAGGGACACACATACAAGGTGGATTGAGGCAGAGCCAGTGTGTATGCTGCACGAAACAACTACCGTGTCTCCATCCAGTAGATGAAATAGTACATGGACAGGGTTGGGGAGAACCAGTGACACTGAAGTCTGACCACAGGGGAGAGGAAAGCAGAGGGCAGGAGCAAGGGTTTGGTTTAGGTTCTGTGTGCTTTCTGTTTTTGACTGGCACCGCTCTACCCTCTACCCGTGGCTTCAACTTGTCCATCACTTCTTCCTCCGCACAGCGGCAGAGGCTGCACAAGGATGCAGCACTCTCTCCTCAGTTTTCGGTGACAAGGGGATCCCCCAAAGTTCATGTGAGGGAGCTGTAGGTAGTCCCTCCATCCCAAGTTTTATAGAGGCTTGTTGCTTTCTGTCTATAGGACCCCTGGGCAGGTAGCAGCATGCTTTGCAGAGCATGTGTATGTGCATCTGTGAGTGTGGCTGTGTTCCAACCACTCAGGCTCAGCAGACACATCCTGCCGCAGATAAGCCACTGACAACAGGGCAGAGCATGGGCCCGGCTGGTTCTGGTAAGGAACAACTGTGTGAGTGCATCCTGCCGGTGTAAGTGCAGGTGAGATGGATATGGGAAAACCGGTGGTGATAAGAAGTCAGCCTGAGCATCTGCAATCAGGTTAGTTGGGCATTGTCTGTGCCTGCTGCTATTGTGTGTGCTGGCTTTAAGCTACCAGCCATCACACATATAGTGAGTCAGAATGGAGGCTGGTCCAGTGCTAGTGCTAGGGCCTTTCCCTCGAGGGGCCCTAAAATTAACTGAGGAGGGAAAAGATGCAGGCCAGGCCCAGTTCCAGGGATCCTATAGGAGGGGTCCTCTTCAGTAGGCTTCACTTGAAAGCTGGACTTGAGGTGGTCATAGAGTTTTCACTAATAGTTGGGTTCTGCCTCCCAGGAGGCAGGAAGCTGATGTTGGGCTGTTGCTGTACAGAACATTGTACCTCAGAGTCCCAGGCACTATTGCCCTAAAGCAGTGGTTCTCACCTTTGTAATGCTGTGCCCCTTTAATACAGTTCCTCATGTTGTGACCAACCATAAAGTTATTTTTGTCGCTACTTAATAATTATAATTTTGCTACTATTATGAATCATATATAAACATCTGACATGCAGAATATCTGATACGCAGCCCCAAAGCAGTCACAACCCACAGGTTGAGAACTGCCCTAAGGTATATGTAGAGTGGGTCATTGCAATCCCAAGAAGATATGCGTGTAGCCAGGTAGAGTCTGAGAAGGCACAGGGCTGGACTGTCAGGACCTAGATGAGGGGACACTGAAGCCACAGTTCTGTCAACTCAAGGGAAGGGCGATAGGTTTCTAGGCCCAAAGACTGTTCCTCTACTGGAGCAGAGCCTTCCCTTTGGGTTGTGCTAACTCCTCCTGGGTTCTTCTCTGGGCTGTGGAGTTCTTCTTCTTTGAAAGATGGCCTTACAATGTGTTCTATTATCCTCCCGAATCCTTGTTTGTAAGGCCCAACCCAACCCCACTTCACATCATGGGCTCTTTCCTAGTTTTCTGACGTGTTCAGTCATTCCCACATCACCACACTTACGTAATAATGAGGAGCTAAGAGCCATACGTAGGCGAGAATATGTGGTGTTTGTCTTTCTGAGCCTGGATTGCAGCTTTAGTATAATAATTTCCACTTCTATCTACTTTCCTACATAATTTTATTTTACTTTTGCTACCTGTGAGTAAAATCCTATGGTCTATATGTACCATTTTCCAGTCATCCGTTGATGGGCATCTAGGCTAGCCTCAGTCTTCATTATAGTCACCAGAACAACAATAAAATGAACAAGCGAGTGTCTCTGTAGAAGGATGTGGAGTCCCTTGGGCATCTGCCCAGCAGTGGTATGGCTAGGTCACGTGGTAACTCTGGTTTTTTAGCTTTTGAGAAACCTCTACATTGATTTCCCAATGGCTATGCTAGTTTGTACGTCTACCAACAGTGAACGAAGACGCTTTCCCCACATCCCCACCATCATTTCTTGTTATTTCTTTACTTGATGATAGCCGTTCTGACTCTGGTGAGATGGAATGGTACTGTAGTTTTAATCTACATTTCCCCAGTGGCTAAGGATGCTGAACAAGGTTAAAAAAACATCTATTGGCCATTTGTATTTCTTCTCACTGTTCAGTTTAGCCACTTTTTTTTCCCTTTTTTTTTTTTTTTTTTCGGGGCTGGGGACCGAACCCAGGACCTTGCGCTTCCTAGGTAAGCGCTCTACCACTGAGCCAAATCCCCAACCCCGTTTAGCCACTTTTTGACTGGGTTGTTTATTTCCTTGTGGCTGCTCATTGCTGCCTTTCGGTTTTAGTTTAGTTTCCAGGTCTCCATCCATGTAACAAAAGCTTAAGACTGTGTAATTTAGAGAGAACAGAAATTCTGATGGTTCCGGAACCTCGAAGGCCTAAGAGTCTTTTCTGAATCTCAATGTGGTGTCGACATCATGTGGTGGGGTGAGACAGAGCAAGCATGCGAGCGGTCCAAGACGCCATCTTTTTATAAACGGAGGTGGGGGAGGGGGCCTGCTCCATGACTTTATCTGATCCTGACAGCCTTCTAAACAACAATCTTCAAATGCCGCTGCCACAGCGAATTTGGAATAGTTTCCAACCCACGAGGCTTTGAGAGACGCATCCAAGCCGCAGACGTCCATTCCAATAATGGCATGGTCAGGCGTGAGGGTTGGAACCTGTCTGACTTCACACACCAGTTGCTTGGTTATATATGCATTCGATCTAGCTGCTTTGTGCGCAAAGTACCCATATGCAGTGGGTAACATGTCACCTTGACCCCGTCTCAGAAAAGTCGTCTGGTTCCAGGTGGCTGATGGCACTTTGTTTGCCTGGCTCAGCCGCCACTGACAGGGGCTGCCTAACTCACTGTGTCAGCCGCATCTCCAGACTCACTCTCTTTGGGAAAACCATCTCTGGCTCTCCGAGCCCTGGCGGTCTGCATCAGGTATCATTACCCGTGCAGCCTCACTTCCCTCCCCTGAGTCGCCCCATCCTTTTCTCATGCAGGCGTTCTGTCTACCTGTTGAATTTTGAATGAAAAAACCAATGGGTAGAAACTCTGCATTGAATTCTATATTTTGTTCCTTGCCGAGCTCCCATGAATATAAAATGCCAGCACAAAGCAGGAGAGTCAGCAGGCAGAGACCAACGCTATCCATATTTAATGGAGCGGGAGTCGGAGTTCACAGGCAGGAAAAGCGAGTTCATAGGAGGCCAAGTTCGATATCTTGCCCATGCTTATTGAGTGAGCTTCTAGCGGAAAAAAAAAAAAAGGAATAAATATCTTAAGACGTACTCATGACTGTTGCTTTAGTGTAACACCCTCCTCTTAAGGCTCAAGGAGGGAAACGTCTACACGAGTTGCTTTAAATAGTAACTGATAATCAGGAAAGTTCCTTCCCCCGCAGTGGGGGTGAAGACTCAAGGGTGGAGACCGTATCATTTGCCTAGCATCTGAGCTCCTCTCGATATGGCTGATCCTCACACCGAAAGACCTCCAGTCTCTACCCTCTACCAGCAAGTCAAAGGTGGCAAGGCCTGGAGGCCGAGGCACTGTGGTCTCTCCATCTGCCCCCTGGTTCTTGCCTACGGTGCTGGTCCCAGGAAAGTCTCCTAAGGACATCAAACCCCAGGATAACTGTTTCCCAGATGTGGCTGTTTGTCAGGTCCTTTTGAGACAGGTCTTGCTGTGTAGTTCAGACTGACCTTGAACTTGTGGTCCATCAGCTTTGGCCACTTAAGTGCTGGGATTGCAGCCTTGTGAGACCATGCCTGGGACTTTGTTGGTTTTGCTGTCATCCAGAGGAAATGCTGGGAATGAAACGCAGCCATCAACAGTGGATACATTTATAGCTCTCGGTATTGGTTATTTCCAGAAACTCTGCTTTCATGGATTTCCCAGGGTTTCTCACCATCAAAGCAGACACAAGGGTTCTCTTTAGCTGCACATCCCCACTTGTTTGGCATCAAATACACTAATACACATATTCTTCAAAAATTTAAAGGACCTTTATTTCGTGGGGCTGGTGCAGTATAGATATTCGGGAGTCAGAGGACAACTCCGTGGATTTGCATCTTTCCTTCCACCGTGTGGATTCTAATGATCAGACTCAGGTCATCAGGTTTAGGGGCAATGCAGTTTGTACCCATCAAGCCTTCTCTCTGGCTCTAACACAATAACTTTATTAACTGGCTGGGGGTGTGGTCCAGTGAAGATAATTTGCCTGACAAGCATGAAGCCCTGGGTGTGTGCATTTGCACACTTGAGTGAAACCTCACACACATACACTGTGCACACACTCACAGGCATACACACCCACACATTTGCATATACACACTCACATATACTTACCAATGTACACACACACACAAACACACACACACACACACACACACACACACACACACACACTGTCTTTCTTACTGTCTTAGGGTTTTACTGCTGTGAACAGACACCATGACCAAGGCAACTCCTATAGGGAAACATTTAATTGAGGCTGGCTTACAGGTTCAGAGGTTCAGTCCATTGTCGTCAAGGCAGGAGCATGGCAGCATCCAGGCAGGCATGGTGCAGGAGGAGCTGAGAGTTCTATATCTTCATCTGAAGGCTGCTAGTGGATGACTAACTTCCAGGCAGCTAGGGTGAGGGTCTTAAGCTCACACCTACAGTGCCACACCTACTCTAACAAGAGCACACTTCCTAATAGTGCCACTCCCTGGGCCAAGCATATACTCTTTCACACACACACACACACACACACACACACACACACACACACACACGAGTGCACACACATTATCTCATGATTTTTCATGATAGTATGTCTTCTCTAATAAGATTGCTGAGAAGTCAGTGCTGATGTTTGGAGATGACATCAAGCTCTACCTATCACTTGCCCAAACTGAGATCACAATCCCTTACATTTTCTAAAACGCTCTTTACATTTGAGGTGCAGTCTTGTGCCTTTTTATTTTCATAGCCATCCTATTGGAACCAGGCTGCCACCCTACTCCGATTTCCAGGGAAACAAGGCAGGGGCTGTCAGCTGGACGAGGGAGGGGCAGGGATTAGAGAGCTTCCCCTTCCCAAGTCTAAATGCTCATTCTTTCTAAGACGCTCAAATGCCTGCAAGCCTTTCTGTTGCTATTGAAACCCATTTCTTACCTGTCCTTAGAGGAGCTGGGGCTGCACGTTCCTTTATTATAATAGACCTTCATCTGCATGAGACCTGTGATTTTTGTTCCCTTCCAGCTTCCCCTTCGGCAGGTTAAATAGCCCCGATTCTGCTCCTTGTAGAGTTTATCTTCCAACTCTTTTTGTCAGTTTTAACAAAGAGGTTGTGACTCCTGGGTTCCTGCTCAACAGAGCGCTTCCTCATTATTTTGTAACCTTTATCCCTCCTTCCAGGGAGAGTTAAATAAAGCCTGTGGATTTCTGATATGAATGTCTGGCAGACCCGTGTGCACTGAAAGGTTTCCAGTGAGGGCCTGCTGATGAAAGCGTCACTCCAACTGTGGAGTGCTCATTCATGGCACATGAAAGGCAGCGGCCCCTCTGCTGCTCCCCAGACCACAAACAGGAACAGCGCCCACGTAAAGGTCCAGATTCCAGAACAAGTCTGATTTTGGCAGGAAGAGATATGCGGTAATAAGAATGGATACGAGGAACCGCTGGCTAATTACTTCAGGTGAACAATTCTTTTCTGCAAAGGCCCTGTTCATGTGTGAAAATTGCCCCTGACCCAGAATTTCATTACCGCACCTGAGCCAACCTGGAAAATTGAAGAAATTTAATGCCATAAAATATAAGTGATAAAAAGGAAAATAAACTTTGAGAGGTAGCAGCAGCCTTGGTGTTCCGGTGCTAAAACACGAAACACGCCTAGCATGCTCGGTGGCCTTTTAAAACTGACACCAGATGTCACATCTCTTTTGTCGTCCCGGAGTTCTCTCCTGACAAAGGTCTCTGTATCCTTATTAAAGGAGGGTCAGGTCTGGAGGATTTGAAGACATGTTCCCTCTCCTATCAAACAAATTACTTGCTCTTCTCTTTCTGGGTGTGACTCATGGCTGACGTCACCATTCTTTAGCGGTATTGACCGTGAGTCAGAGACATGGGCTCACACCAACCTCTCAGGGCAGGGGGCACATCTTGCATGCATTCCAATAGGCAACAAGGTCCCTCTGCAGCTGAGCCCTGAGCTCTTTCTGGGTTTCCTGTTTGCTCTGTCACTGAGCCCTGGGGGAAATGTTTGAACCACTCACTGGCTGCTGAGAAAGTCCCTCTTCACTGTGAGCACATCCAGGACTAGAGGAAGTGGTAGATGGGGGCGAAGAAACACTTTTGTCTCTGGGAGCCCCAGGGGCCCAGGTTAGTTGACTCCGTTGGTCTTTCTTTCTTTTTTTTTATTAACTTGAGTATTTCTTATTTACATTTCGAGTGTTATTCCCTTTCCCGGTTTCCGGGCAAACATCCCCTTCTTCCCTCCCCCTCCCCTTCTTTATGGGTGTTCCCCTCCCCATCCTCCCCCCCTTGCTGCCCTCCCCCCAACAGTCTAGTTCACTGGGGGTTCAGTCTTAGCAGGACCCAGGGCTTCCCCTTCCACTGGTGCTCTTACTAGGATATTCATTGCTACCTATGAGGTCAGAGTCCAGGGTCAGTCCATGTATAGTCTTTGGGTAGTGGCTTAGTCCCTGGAAGCTCTGTTTGGTTGGCATTGTTGTTCATATGGGGTCTCGAGCCCCTTCAAGCTCTTCCAGTTCTTTCTCTGATTCCTTCAATGGGGGTCCCGTTCTCAGTTCAGTGGTTTGCTGCTGGCATTCGCCTCTGTATTTGCTGTATTCTGGCTGTGTCTCTCAGGAGAGATCTACATCCGGCTCCTGTCGGCCTGCACTTCTTTGCTTCATCCATCTTGTCTAATTGGGTGGCTGTATATGCATGGGCCACATGTGGGGCAGGCTCTGAATGGGTGTTCCTTCTGTGTCTGTTTTAATCTTTGCCTCTCTCTTCCCTGCCAAGGGTATTCTTGTTCCCCTTTTAAAGAAGGAGTGAAGCATTCACATTTTTTTTTATTATTATTAACTTGAGTATTTTTTATATACATTTCGAGAGTTATTCCCTTTCCCGGTTTCCTGGCAAAAATCCCCATTGCCGCCCTCCCCCCAACAGTCTAGTTCACTGGTGGTTCAATCTTAGCAGGACCCAGTGCTTCCCCTTCCACTGGTGCTCTTACTAGGATATTCATTGCTACCTATGAGGTCAGAGTCCAGTGTCAGTCCATGTATAGTCTTTGGGTAGTGGCTTAGTCCCTGGAAGCTCTGTTTGGTTGGCATTGCTGTACATATGGGGTCTCGAGCTCCTTCAAGCTCTTCCAGTTCTTTCTCTGATTCCTTCAACGGGGGTCCTGTTCTCAGTTCAGTGGTTTCCTGCTGGCATACGCCTCTGTATTTGCTGTATTCTGGCTGTGTCTCTCAGGAGCCATATGCATTCACATTTTGATCATCCGTCTTGAGTTTCATTTGTTCTAGGCATCTAGGGTAATTCAAGCATTTGGGCTAATAGCCACTTATCAATGAGTACATACCATGTATGTCTTTCTGTGATTGGGTTAGCTCACTCAGGATGATATTTTCCAGTTCCAACCATTTGCCTACGAATTTAATTTCATAAAGTCATTGTTTTTGATAGCTGAGTAATATTCCATTGTGTAGATGTACCACATTTTCTGTATCCATTCCTCAGTTGAAGGGCATCTGGGTTCTTTCCAGCTTCTGGCTATTATAAATAAGGCTGCGATGAACATAGTGGAGCACGTGTCTTTTTTATATGTTGGGGCATCTTTTGGGTATATGCCCAGGAGAGGTATAGCTGGATCCTCAGGCAGTTCAATGTCCAATTTTCTGAGGAACCTCCAGACTGATTTCCAGAATGGTTGTAGCAGTCTGCAACCCCACCAACAATGGAGGAGTGTTCCCCTTTCTCCACATCCTCGCCAGCATTTGCTGTCACCTGAGTTTTTGATCTTAGCCATTCTCACTGGTGTGAGGTGAAATCTCAGGGTTGTTTTGATTTGCATTTCCCTTATGACTAACGATGTTGAACATTTCTTTAGGTGTTTCTCAGCCATTCGGCATTCCTCAGCTGTGAATTCTTTGTTTAGCTCTGAACCCCATTTTTTAATAGGGTTATTTGTCTCCCTGCGGTCTAACTTCTTGAGTTCTTTGTATATTTTGGATATAAGCCCTCTATCTGTTGTAGGATTGGTAAAGATCTTTTCCCAATCTGTTGGTTGCCGTTTTGTCCTAACCACAGTGTCCTTTGCCTTACAGAAGCTTTGCAGTTTTATGAGATCCCATTTGTCGATTCTTGATCTTAGAGCATAAGCCATTGGTGTTTTGTTCAGGAAATTTTTTCCAGTGCCCATGTGTTCCAGATGCTTCCCTAGTTTTTCTTCTATTAGTTTGAGTGTATCTGGTTTGATGTGGAGGTCCTTTATCCACTTGGACTTAAGCTTTGTACAGGGTGATAAGCATGGATCGATCTGCATTCTTCTACATGTTGACCTCCAGTTGAACCAGCACCATTTGCTGAAAATGCTATCTTTTTCCATTGGATGGTTTGGCTCCTTTGTCAAAAAATCAAGTGCCCATAGGTGTGTGGGTTCATTTCTGGGTCTTCAATTCTGTTCCATTGGTCTATCTGTCTGTCTCTGTACCAATACCATGCAGTTTTTATCACTATTGCTCTGTAATACTGTTTGAGTTCTGGGATAGTGATTCCCCTGAAGTCCTTTTATTGTTGAGGATAGTTTTAGCTATCCTGGGTTTTTTGTTATTCCAGATGAATTTGCAAATTGTTCTGTCTAACTCTTTGAAGAATTGGATTGGTATTTTGATGGGGATTGCATTGAATCTGTAGATCGCTTTTTGGTAGAATGGCCATTTTACTATATTAATCCTGCCAATCCATGAGCATGGGAGATCTTTCCATCTTCTGAGATCTTCTTCAATTTCTTTCTTCAGAGTCTTGAAGTTCTTATTGTACAGATCTTTCCCTTGCTTGGTTAAAGTCAATCGAGGTACTTTATATTATTTGGATCTATTATGAAGGGTGTCGTTTCCCTAATTTCTTTCTCGCCTGTTTCTCTTTTGTGTAGAGGAAGGCTACTGATTTATTTGAGTTAATTTTATACCCAGCCACTTTGCTGAAGTTGTTTATCAGCTTTAGTAGTTCTCTGGTGGAACTTTTGGGATCACTTAAATATACTATCATATCATCTGCAAATAGTGATATTTTGACTTTTTCTTTTTCCGATCTGTATCCCCTTGACCTCCCTTTTTGTTGTCTGATTGCTCTGGCTAGAACTTCAAGAACTATATTGAATAAGTAGGGGAGAGTGGGCAGCCTTGTCTAGTCTATGATTTTTGTGGGATTGTTTCAAGTTTCTCTCCATTTAGTTTAATGTTAGCAATTGGTTTGCTGTATATGGCTTTTTACTATGTTTAGGTATGGGCCTTGAATTCCTATTCTTTCCAGGACTTTTTATCATGAAGGGGTGTTGAATTTTGTCAAATGCTTTCTCAGCATCTAATGAAATGATCATGTGGTTTTTGTTCTTTCAGTTTGTTTATATAATGGATCACGTTGATGGTTTTCCGTGATATTAAACCATCCCTGCATGCCTGGGATGAAGCCTACTTGATCATGGTGGATGATTGTTTTGATGTGCTCTTGGATTCGGTTTGCCAGAATTTTATTGAGTATTTTTTGCATCGATATTCATAAGGGAAATTGGTCTGAAGTTCTCTTTCTTTGTTGGGTCTTTGTGTGGTTTAGGTATAAGAGTAATTGTGGTTTCATAGAAGGAGTTCGGTAGTGCTCCATCTGTTTCAATTTTGTGGAATAGTTTGAATAATATTGGTACGAGGTCTTCTATGAAGGTCTGATAGAATTCTGCACTAAACCCGTCTGGACCTGGGCTCTTTTTGGTTGGGAGACCTTTAATGACTTCTTCTATTTCCTTAGGAGTTATGGGGTTGTTTAACTGGTTTATCTGTTCCTGATTTAAATTTGGTACCTGGTATCTGTCTAGGAAATTGTCCATTTCCTGCAGATTTTCAAGTTTTGTTGAATATAGGCTTTTATAGTAAGATCTGATGATTTTTGAATTTCCTCTGAATCTGTAGTTATGTCTCCTTTCATTTCTGATTTTTGTTAATTTGGACACACTCTCTGTGTCCTCTCGTTAGTCTGGCTAAGGGTTTATCTATCTTGTTGATTTTCTCAAAGAACCAACTTTTGGTTCTGTTGATTCTTTCTATGGTCCTTTTTGTTTCTACTTGGTTGATTTCGCTCTGAGTTTGATTATTTCCTGCCTTCTACTCCTCCTGGGTGTATTTGCTTTTTTTGTTCTAGAGCTTTTAGGTGTGCTGTCAAGCTTTGCTGACATATGCTCTTTCCTGTTTCTTTCTACAGGCACTCAGCGCTATGAGTTTTCCTCTTAGCACAGCTTTCATTGTGTCCCATAAGTTTGGGTATGTTGTACCTTCATTTTCATTAAATTCTAAAAAGTTTTTAATTTCTTTCTTTATTTCTTCCTTGACCAGGTTATCATTGAGTAGAGCATTGTTCAATTTCCATGTATATGTGGGCATTCTTCCTTTATTGTTATTGAAGACCAGTTTTAGGCCGTGGTGGTCCGATAGCACGCATGGGATTATTTCTATCTTTCTGTACCTGTTGAGGCCCGTTTTTTGACCAATTATATGGTCAATTTTGGAGAAAGTGCCATGAGGAGCTGAGAAGAAGGTATATCCTTTTACTTTAGGATAGAATGTTCTATAAATATCCGTTAAGTCCATTTGGCTCATGACTTCTCTTAGTCTGTCTACATCTCTGTTTAATTTCTGTTTCCATGATCTGTCCATTGATGAGAGTGGGGTGTTGAAATCTCCCAGTATTATTGTGTGAGGTGCAATGTGTGTTTTGAGCTTTAGTAAGGTTTCTTTTACGTATGTAGGTGCCCTTGTATTTGGGGCATAGATATTTAGGATTGAGAGTTCATCTTGGTGGATTTTTCCTTTGATGAATATGAAGTGTCCTTCCTTATCTTTTTTGATGACTTTTAGTTGAAAATTGATTTTATCTGATATTAGAATGGCTACTCCAGCTTGCTTCTTCTGACCATTAGCTTGGAAAGTTGTTTTCCAGCCTTTCACTCTGAGGTAGTGTCTGTCTTTGTCTCTGAGGTGTGTTTCCTGTAGGCAGCAGAATGCAGGGTCCTCGTTGCGTATCCAGTTTGTTAATCTATGTCTTTTTATTGGAGAGTTGAGGCCATTGATGTTGAGAGATATTAAGGAATAGTGATTATTGCTTCCTGTTGTATTCATATTTGGATGTGAGGTTATGTTTGTGTGCTTTTCTTTTCTTTGTTTTGTTGCCAAGACGATTAGTTTCTTGCTTCTTCTAGGGTATAGCTTGCCTCCTTATGTTGGGCTTTACCATTTATTATCCTTTGTAGTGCTGGATTTGTAGAAAGATATTGTGTAAATTTGGTTTTGTCATGGAATATCTTGGTTTCTCCATCTATGTTGATTGAGAGTTTTGCAGGATACAGTAACCTGGGCTGGCATTTGTGTTCTCTTAGGGTCTGTATGACATCAGTCCAGGATCTTCTGGCCTTCATAGTTTCTGGCGAAAAGTCTGGTGTGATTCTGATAGGTCTGCCTTTATATGTTACTTGGCCTTTTTCCCTTACTGCTTTTAATATTCTTTCTTTATTTTGTGCGTTTGGTGTTTTGACTATTATGTGACGGGAGGTGTTTCTTTTCTGGTCCAATCTATTTGGAGTTCTGTAGGCTTTTTGTATGCCTATGGGTATCTCTTTTTTTAGGTTAGGGAAGTTTTCTTCTATGATTTTGTTGAAGATATTTACTGGTCCTTTGAGCTGGGAGTCTTCACTCTCTTCTATACCTATTATCCTTAGGTTTGATCTTCTCATTGAGTCCTGGATTTTCTGTATGTTTTGGACCAGTAGTTTTTTCTGCTTTACATTATCTTTGACAGTTGAGTCAATGATTTCTATGGAATCTTCTGCTCCTGAGATTCTCTCTTCCATCTCTTGTATTCTGTTGGTGAAGCTTGTATCTACAGCTCCTTGCCTCTTCTTTTGGTTTTCTATATCCAGGGTTGTTTCCATGTGTTCTTTCTTGATTGCTTCTATTTACATTTTTAATTCCTTCAACTGTTTGATTGTGTTTTCCTGGAATTCTTTCAGGGATTTTTGTGTCTCCTCCCTATGGGCTTCTACTTGTTTATTTATGTTTTCCTGGAATTCTTTCAGGGATTTTTGTGTCTCCTCTCTATGGGCTTCTACTTGTTTATTTATGTTTTCCTGGAATTCTTTCAGGCATTTTTGCGATTCCTCTCTGTAGGCTTCTACTTGTTCTCTAAGGGAGTTCTTCACATCTTTCTTGAAGTCCTCCAGCATCATGGTCAAATATGATTTTGAATCTAGATCTTGCTTTTCTGGTGTGTTTGGATATTCCATGTTTGTTTTGATGGGAGAATTGGGCTCTGATGGTGCCAGGTAGTCTTGGTTTCTGTTGCTTGGGTTCCTACGCTTGCCTCTCGCCATCAGATTATCTCTAGTGTTACTTTGTTCTGCTATTTCTGACAGTGGCTAAACTGTCCTATAAGCCTGTGTGTCAGGAGTGCTGTAGACCTGTTTTCCTGTTTTCTTTCTGCCAGTTATGGGGACAGAGTGTTCTGCTTTCGGGCGTGTAGTTTTTCCTCTCTACAGGTCTTCAGCTGTTCCTGTGGACCTGTGTCTTGAGTTCACCAGGCAGGTCACTTGCAGCAGAAAAGTTGGTCTTACCTGTGGACCTGAGGCTCAAGTTCGGCTGGGTGCTGCCCACGGGCTCTCTTGGCGGCAGCAACCAGGAAGATCTGCCTGGCTTTTCTTCCGGGAGGTTCCGTGCACCAGGGTTCCAGATATCTTTGGTGTTTTCCTCTGGGATCAGTACTGTGTGCAGCGTGCAGTCTCTTCTGGTTTCCCAGGCGTGTCCGCCTCTCTGAAGGTTTAGCTCTCCTCCCACGGGATTTGGGGTGCAGAGAACTGTTTATCCGGGTCGGTCCCTTCAGGTGTGGTGTCTCAGACGAGTGGACCTGCTGCCCTGGGCCCTCCTCACGGGTACCCAGAGGCCGGAGTAACAGTTTCCTCCTGGGCCAGGGATGTGGGCAGGGGTGGGAAGCGTTGGTGGTCTCCTCTGCTCTGCTGCCTCAGGAGTGCCCGCCCGACCAGGCGGCAAGAACTCCCCTCCAGGGGGTCTGGGAGCAGAGAGCTGCTGAGGGCAGGGATCCGCCGGCCCCGGAGTCTGGCCAAACACCGGAAGTGTCCGGTCCCAGAGGAACTCCACCTCTGTGAGACCTGAGTTCACCAGGCAAGTTGTTTTTAGCAGAAAAGTTGGTCTTACCTGTGGACCCGAGGCTCAAGTTCGCCGAGGGGTGCTGCCCACGGCTCTCCGGGCGGCAGCAACCAGGAAGATCTGCGCCTTTCTTCCGGGAGGTTCCAGGCACCAGGGTTCCAGATATCTTTTGAGTTTTCCTCTGGGATCAGTACTGTGTGCAGCGGCAGTCTCTTCTGGTTTCCCAGGCGGTCCGCCTCTGAAGGTTTAGCTCTCCTCCCACGGGATTTGGGTGCAGAGAACTGTTTATCCGGTCGGTCCCTTCAGGTGCGGTGTCTCAGACGCGGTGGACCTGCTGCTCCCAACTTGAGTCAAGCATTCACATTTTGATCATCTGTCTTGAGTTTCATTTTTTCTAGGCATCTAGGGTAAATCAAGCATTTGGGCTAATAGCCACTTATCAGTGAGTGCATACCATGTATGTCTTTCTGTGATTGGGTTAGCTCACTCAGGATGATATTTTCCAGTTCCAGCCATTTGCCTACGAATTTCATAAAGTCATTGTTTTTGATAGCTGAATAATATTCCATTGTGTAGATGTACCAGATTTTCTGTATCCATTCCTCGGTTGAAGGGCATCTGGGTTCTTTCCAGCTTCTGGCTATTATAAATAAGGCTGCGATGAACATAGTGGAGCACGTGTCTTTTTTATATGTTGGGGCATCTTTTGGGTATATGCCCAAGAGAGGTATAGCTGGATCCTCAGGCAGTTCAATGTCCAATTTTCTGAGGAACCTCCAGACTGATTTCCAGAATGGTTGTACCAGTCTGCAATCCCACCAACAATGGAGGAGTGTTCCTCTTTCTTCTGTTGGTCTTTCTATGGAGTTCCTATCACCTTAGGGGCCGTAATCCCTTCTCTTATTCTTCCATAAGAGTCTCTAAGCCCCATCCACTGTTTGCTGTGGGTGTCTGCATCTGTGTGAGTTAGTTGGTGCGTGGAACCTCTCAGAGGACAGCCATGCTAGGCTCCTGTCTGCAGGGAAGGGGGCAGTGAGGGGGATGTAAAGTGAATAAGTAAAAAGTAAACAAAAACAAAAACAAAAACAAGAAACCACCCACCTTTGTGCTGTGGAGAACTCAGGTGGATCCAGAGTTCATGCTGTGTTTGTAAAGGTTTGGATGATGGGGGTGGGAGTGGGGGGGAGAACTTTTCAGAAGGGAGAGATGTGAATGACTGAACCAGGAGTGTGTTAGTGATCCGTTCCCACATCACTGAGGATTTTCACGTGCTCTCCACCCCTCATCTTGGAAGCTTCATCAAGGGGTAGAGATCTCTAGCTTCACTGCTCACGTTAACGTAAACTACCTTCTTTTCTGGTATAAACATCACTTCCCAAAGGTTCTGATGTCATCCAGTTCTTCAGTGGGGCCAGCCATATGTAAAAAAAAAATTATAAACCTATCTATCATCTATCTATCATCTATCTATCATCTATCTATCTATCTATCATCTATCTATCTATCTATCTATCTATCATAGGAAGACTAATAGAGTCAACTAACCTGGGCCCTTAGGTGTATGATATGTGTGTTGGTGTATGTGGTGTGTAGTGTGAATGTGGTGTGGTGTGTTTGTATGTGTGGTGTGACGTGTGTGTGTGTGCGTGCGTGTGTGTGCGCGCTCGCGCGCGCGCGCGCGCGCGCGCGCGCGTGTGTGTGTGTGTGTGTGTGTGTGTGTGTGTGTGTAAAGCCTTGGATTCTGAAGTGAAATGGAGACAGCAAATGGGTTGGAGGAGCAGTGGTTGGAGAGAGGATTACAGGTAGATAAGGTGGCTCCTGGTTTGTTTCTTACTGAAATATCTAAGGCCGAGTTTAACAAATACTCACAGCTCTACAGTCTATCTTAGCCCATATAGGCTGCTAACATAAAACGCAGAGATTTGGTGGTTTATAAACAAAAGCAATGTACATCTTACAGGGAAAATGCTGGCAGATTCAGGGTCTGCCCAGGGCTTGTTTCCTGGTTCTTAAATGGTGACTTCTCATAGATGGAAGGTATAAGCAGGGGTGGGGTGAGGGGGAGTCTCTTCTCAGAGCACCAGTCCCATTAGTTAGTGATTTTCCCTGTGACTCCCAAAAGGCCCTAGTTTCATGGTACCATCATCCTGGGAGGTTGTGATATCAGCGTCATCCACATTGGAGCAGAGCATAAACATCGACTCTGTTGTATTATCCAATCAAAGAATCTGAGAGTGACTGCCTGGAGTTGACAGATTGGATTGGGGCAGGAAAACAAACGTAAGGAAGTATGTTAGCTGTGTTTTCAAAGCAGATTGCCAGAAAAGAAACACTCAGGAGACACCACACAGCTCTCCGCCACTTGTCCTCCCACCACGAGGACCTAAGTCCTGGACAATTTGAGAAAGATTAGGTAAAATGAGACCTTTAATACAGTGCCTCATGTTACAGGTGAAACCATGTCATTGCTATTCATATCTGTAATTTTGCTACTGTTACGAATTGCAGTATGAATATCTGTTTTCCAATGGTATTAGGTGACCTCTGCAAAAGGGTCATTCAACCCAGAAGGGGTCACAGCCCACAGATTGAGAACTTCTGACTTATAGCCTGTGTTTGAGGTTACAAAATTACATTAATATTTCCCAGGTGTGTGATATATATATATATATATATATATATATATAACCATCTGATCATGTTCTGTGTGTGTGCATGCATGTGTGCAAGAGTACAATATATACAGCCATTGATTGCCATCTTCTTCTTATAGGAAGGATCTTACAATCGAACCCACAGTATGTGTGTAGGGCTAACCATGTAGTCTGCTTGCTTCAGATCCCTTCTCTGCCTCCAGAGCCTGGGATTACGGATGGGTCGCTGCTTCCATCTGACCTGTATATGGGTTGTAGGGATCCGGACTCCAGACCTCATGATGGCACAGCAAGTGAGTTATAATTCCCACGTCTAAAAGCCCAGGATAGGAGCAGAGACTTGCAGACCTTGGCCGCAGTGCATGCTGGGAGTCTCTAATGCACTCCATTGGTTCAAGTAAAGGAAACAAGAAACAAAATGTATGAGATACAAAGTAAATAAATTCGAAGATACTTAGTCAAAACCCCACATGAAACTGAGAAGCAACCTGAGAGTCTGACTTACTCCCTTGTGAGGGCAGAGAGACACTTCTCACAGTGTCTAGATACTTCCGGGAAGAAGAGAAAACAGTACTAAGGGCCACCGTGTATTTACTTTTAGATAACTGTCCCTATAACTCACTGCCTGTGTTCAGATGACCTTTATTTATTACTATGCTCCCCACACGAGCAAGAGTAGCGACTCTGGCAGTTGGGATGTGTCCCAGAGAAGTTTCTTCTAATAAAAAGGAGAAAGCCCATCCCTACAGGCATCTTCTGGGGGTCTTGGAACACATCCTCCATGGAGGAGGGCGGGTACCATGCACTTTAAATCAAAGCCAACCAAGCACATAGTAAGACATGAAACCAAATTACCATTGAGAAGAACATAGAGTGCAGACTAAACTTCGAGAAATCAACTCACAACAGGTTAAAAACAAACAAAAACAAACCAACCACGGAAACCTAGGCTCGGGCACTGTGCTCTTGAAAAACAGTGAAACAAATGGAGGCAGATATTCAAATGCAAACAGAGAGGCAAATAATGAGAAACAAAGCAATAGCAAGGGACAGTGTGAGCATGACCAAGCAGAGTTTAAGGAGGAGATTTATATGGAATTACAGAACATTTTATATTGTTAAAATTGTTGTCAGAAAACAGTAACTGTCATTAATCCTTCTAAAGTAAATATTACTTCAAACTGTACAAAGAAAATAGTATCGGATGTAGAAAGAGAACCCAAGCAATATCAGCAAAGAGCAGTGCTTTGGAATGCATATCGGTATAATTGTACAGTATAATTAATTCTGCTGGATATGTTGGTGAAAAAGTCATCGACAGCTACAAAATCGTCCCTAAAATGGCTTTAAATATATCCAAAAGAAAACTAAAATTAAAAAAAGCACAATTCAACTAATTATAAGAATTGTAAAAATCCTTCCCTAAATAGTTTCTGAGCCCACATTGAAAATGAGCACGAAGTTCAGAAGAAGGCTCTTCCTAAAGCCCCAGCTTGTCTTGGGCATGCTCAGTGTAGGAACTGCTGTGCCTGTCCTCCCAATATCATTAAACACATAACGAATATAAAGATATAATAAATAAACTATAAAAACCAGTCCAATCAGTCCCAGAACAGTTTTTATAAGATTTATTACAGAGGAGTGTTCTGAGGTTTCTTACTGTGTCTGTTGCGTTTACAAGGGCACAGGAATGTCCCTTCCTCAAGCGATTGAAAGAATATTACTTATTTCAATTGGAGAACAAAGCAAAACAAAAATAACTTTCCAAAACAGAAGCAAAAACAACAAGACACCTACCATTCACTCAACCAACCTAACTGTTAGGCTTTTGCTGCAGGAGATCAGAAGATCACGCCACGCAACGGGGGGGGGGCGGTGGGGAGGGGGGAGTGGGGCAAAAGTCTGCCACAGAGAGAGAGGGAAAGGGAGAAAAGAATGAGACAGAGGGAGGGAGAGAGAACACCCCACTGAGGGTGGGGACAGTAGAAATAATGTTACTTTTGGCAGCTGGCGACGATGTGGCTGCTGGTGCCGAGTCACTGAAGGCAGGCTGGTTCTGGAACCTGGGCATGTGTGGCTACTACCAACGAAACGAGACGGCAACCCACTCAATACAAACCCAAAAACAAGATCCTCGTGGGGAGAGGGAGGGTTGCTCAGTGGTTAAGTACTTGCGGTGTAGGTGGGAGGATTGGAGTTCAGATCCCCAGATCCCAGGTAAATGCTGGTGGCGAGGGCAGGTAATCACAGTGATGGGGTCCTGGGGAAGGCTTGCAACAGCCATGAACTCCGGGTTCCACTGGGAGACTCTGCCTCTAAGGATGAGGGGGGAGTTGTTGAGGAAGACTTCTGGTGTCAGCCTGAGGCCTCTGCACGCATATGAGTGTACATAGAGCCACCCAGATAACACCCACCTCTCCAACCAAAGACCTCGTCATCGTGATCTTTGTGGTCTGGAGCAAGAACATTTTCAGATTCGCAGCCTGCCCTGATCTACAGTCTGCCGCGGTACCGCCACCAGCTGAATTTCTTACTCATTTGCATGACCTCCTTGGCACGCCGCGCCCAAGTAGCCCCTCAAAGGCAGAACTTAGATTCTTGCTATTTCGTTTTGAAGACTTTGCCTTCAGAGTCAGAGGGGCCGGGGCGGGGGCCGTCAGTGATAGGGGGAAGCAAGAAGAGAAAAGTCTTTATTGGAAAGGTTGCCGTAGGGACCTGCCAAATTCTTTTTGTTTGTTTCAAGGCAGGGTTTCTCAGTGTAGCTCTGGTTGTCCTGTAACTTCCTCTGCAGACGAGGCAGGCCCGGGGCCCAGAGATCCGATTGCCTCTGCCTCTCAAGTGCTGGGATTAAGGACATGTGCCACCACTGAAGCAATGACCACAGACTCTTGTGAAGGACTACTGTTTGCTTCTTGATTGGGAGCGGGGTTTCTTACATTTCCTTAATGCAAAATCCAGAGACAGAAAGGAGCAGCAGCAATGACTGTCGGTAGCCATTGATTTCAGACTGCTTTCCTGATGGAAGTCTGAGGGTCCTGTATGTGTCCCAGGTTTATGTAGTCCCTAGGTACATTGGTGATCATTTCCGTTGGCCTCGTTCTAAGGAGAAGAGGTTGAGACAGTTACTATGACTGCAGAGTGCCTGGGAATGCAGAATTTTCCTTCCCAAGAGCTAGCAGGTCAGTAATGGAACTGGATCCAAGATGGCGCTCTTTTACTGACTACCACTTGGAAATTTTAAAGAATGTCAGAGGGAAACATGACCTTCAAAACGGACCACACCATCACTCATTCTAAATAGGGTCCTTGAGTCTGTTTATAAGAAGCATTTGAATTTGTTTCAAATGCGTGCTTCACGTGTCGCTTCACACACACTGGAATAAACAAAGGCCATGCTTCATTTGTTATAAGATTTTGTTTTCAGTGAAAAAGTCTATGACAGGCCCTAAAACAACAGTAAGCTGGGTTACTATGGGGCTCAGCTGGTGACTTAGCGAGGTAAATTACCTGGTACGTTGCCTTTCTCTTCAGGACTTGGATCAGCCACCACCGAGGTCAGCCTAGTCTCAGTTGCTCCGTTTAAGGTTCAGAAGCTAGGGAAAAATTAGCATTTTTGAGATCTGTTGATGTTTCAAAATGGACAGGGCAGGAAAGTCACCTTAATTTCCTTAGCCAAAAAAGTGTCCTGTGTAGCCAACACCTAGCACTGTGCTCTATTTAGATTCTTTTGTGGGGAGGGGGTGTGGAGTAGGGGGAGAGTTTGAGAGAGGATTTCCCTGTGTAGTCCTGGATGTTCCGGAACTAGTTCTGCAGACCAGGCTGGCCTCAAACTTACAGAGACGCACCTGCCTCTGCCTCCTGAGTGCTGGGATTAAAGGTGCGTGCCACCCCTGCCTGGCCCTATTAGATTCTTATTTTGTTCTTCATCGGCTCCATGGTATAGTCTCCTAAAATGGAACACATGTATAGGTTATGTCTATATGGATTCAACCCACCTTAATCAGACCTCAAGCCAATTCCATGTATTGAATCTTAAACCGTTCGCATCTCGCTGGCTTTGAAGTTACGGTATGGCGAAGGTTGACCTGAAGTCGTATCCTTGCACAGTTCACCCCCACCTGAGTGCTGGGATTACAGACAGGGTCCTCACGGGTGTGGAAGCAAACACAGAAGGGCAGGCAAGCAGAGTCTCTGGACTGGGAGTCCCTCCCTGAGAACTGCACGGGCCACATCTATGTGGGCATTAAAAAACATACATATGTGAATTGTAAAAACTCACTGAAGAATTGCATAGTATAGAGATATTGAAAGAGAGTCAACAGTTAGGAATGTTATAAATGCATATGTGTAGATAATAGCATGTTTTATTACTCAGTCCCATAAGTACAAGCAAGCCTATTATAAAAAGTTAGTATTCACCAAAACTTAGGCACACACATAGAGAGTATGTGTAAATATAAAGTATGTGTAAGTATAAAGCGTTACTCATGGACAATGTTCCCAGTAGTGAACCGTAATGGTACCCAGCGTCACAATACACAATGGGTTTCCTCTTCTCTATCCTCCACTCTCTCCCCTCTTACTTTCTTGGAGATTGAACTCTGAACCTTCTGCATGTCAGGTAAGTGCTTTCCCTACCAGTGAGCTACAGCCCCAGCCCGACTTGTAGGACTGTCACGGCCACCTCTGGTTGGTGATGTTGAACGCTCGAATGCCCCGGTCTTCATCTGAAATTCCGAGTGATGCTGTTTCTGTGTAAATCACTTATCTTTCCACTAAGTTGTGTGGCTGAAGGAAGTCTGTCACTCGAGATATGCTTTTATCATTTGAAGACTCGTGCCTGTCCTAGGGTGCTCTCTCTATTTCCTACTTGCTGTTCAAGATGTAAGCTCTCAGCTTGCCACTCCAGGTGTCATGCCTGCGGCTTCCCTGGCATGGCAGACTCTTCTCCCTCTGCAGCTGCGAGCCCCAGCAAGCCTTCCTTCTACTAGTTGCCTTTGTCACGTATCTCATCGCAGTACTAGAAGAGCAACTAATTCAGATATGGATTAATGCATAAAAACCAAATAAACACAAGTGTGTAAAATGAACAGGTGTCCTCTGAAGAGAAATAGGGGGTTAGTAGTTAAGGGTAGGAAGTTGAAAGTTATATGTGGACATTTTAGTGTTTGGGAATTGGAGTCTCTACATCCTGCCCTGCTCAAGGATCAATCATATTGCAAACCTGTCTGACTTTCTGAAGATATTACCCTCTTGATCATTCCTAGGAAACCAGTAAGCTAAATACGTGTATTTCTACGAAACAGTGAGTTTTATGTGCTAGTCTCGTCTTTAGTTTGAGCCACACAGAGATCTTAACTTCTTGAGGAGATTTCAGTCTATGCCTCACTTACCAGGAACAATGAGTCCTCTCAGGCACGGTGGCTGATTAACGCATAACCTGTGCGAGCTGCTCAAAAGGCTTTGGAAATCTTCAACAGACGTGTTATAATGACGATGCATCTGAGACAGGAGACAGATGGGGCCACAGTCTTCTACCTCACAGATGTTCTGTTTTTTTTTTTCTTCTTTATCCTTTGAGAGGGAAAAAAAAAGGCATAAAACGTGGTCATTTTATACCTTGTAGAGGAGTGACTTTGACAAGTTATAGAAGGCTCACAAAGGTTGATGTCAGGGTATAGAAATGGCTGATTGATTAAAGGAGAAACTCATCCAGAGGTTTTAAAACACCTCCTTAGGGGGTAATCACTATAATATGACTAAGTACATTTAAGATATTTTAGCATATATATTCAAATTCACAACTTTTTTCCTTTGGTTATCTTTTTCCTGAATACCCACTTCGGAGCCCATGAAAAGTTGATTCCCCAGTGTTAGCACACAGCCAAATGGCAGGAAAATGGCACAGTAGAGGTTATAGAGAAACTATTTAACAACTGGCAAGTCAAACGGAGTCCCTGTGAGCCATGCAGAGTCATGGCTGTATCAGGACCTGCTGGCTGAGTGTCGACCTGAGGATAATGGGGCTGAGCTGACCTTGGAAACTTTGGGGTGTCTTCCTTAGCTAGTCCTCTCCCGAGAAGATATGAAGACATCATGTCGATCTCTCTGCCTTTTCCTGGGTTTGTTTCTGTTGCTTTCTCTAATAAGAAGGACATAAAGTTTATGAGAACCAGATTACTGGGTCAGTTTCAACAAGACAGCAGCTATGAAAGGCACCATCTTTGTTACTGTTCTATTGCTGTGAAGAACCACCATGACCAAGGCAAGAAGAAAGCATCAGACTGGGAACTTGCTTATAGTTTTAGAGGGTTAGCCCACTATCATCATGACGGGAGGAAGCAGGACAGGTATGCTGTGGAGAGAGACAATAGCTGACGTTTTCATCCTGATCCACAGCTGAGGGGGGAGAGAGAGGGGGAGGGAGGAGGAGAGGGAGGAGAGGGGGGAGGAGAGGGGGAGAGGGGAGAGGAGCACAAGTGAACTGAAATGGGCTTTTGAAACCTGAAAGAGGATCCCAGTGACACTCTTCCTCCAACAAGGCCACACCTAATCCTTTCCAAATAGTTCACCAACTGGGAACTAAGCGTGCACATATATGAGCCTCTAGGGGGCATTTTTTATATTAACACCACAGGCACTAAAACATCGAAGTAAAAAGCAAAATACAATTAACCTGGGCCTTCTTATAGAACTATGAAATGGGAAGCTCTTTCTGTGTTATGAAATAAATAGCACCCTTAAGAGGAGAGAGAAGGCATCAATGGATGTCTATTGGCATTTGCACAGGGTTAGATTCATGGGCCAGTGAATCTAGAAGGTGACACCTGCCTAAAGGCTTCAGTACTGGGCATGCCAAACCTTCCCCTGGGCCACATATGTCCCTCAGGATAGCTACTATCTTTTTGTTTTTGTTTTTGCTACAGGGTCTCTTTGTATAATAGTTTTGGCTACCTTGAAACTTACTATATAGTCCAGGCTGGCCTCGAACACACAGAGATCTGCCTGCCTCTCCCTCCCAAGTGCTGGGATAAAAGGCGTGTACCACCATGCCTAGCTATTTACTATCCTAATTAGCTTTAACCGTCAACTTGACATAGTCTAAAGTTTTCTGAGGTGGGAGTCTCCATTGAGGAGTTGCCCAGATCACACTGGCCTGTGAGCATGTCTTTGGGGAATTACCTTGATGGTTGAGTAGGTAAGTGGGCCTAGCCCACTGTGGGTGGCACTTGCTTGGGTAGGTAGTCCTGAGCTGTATAAAACCTGTAACTAAGCATAAACCTGGATGCCAAGACAGAAAGCACTGATCCTCAATGGCTCCTGCGTTAGTCCCTGCCCTGATTTCCCTCAGTGATGACCTGTGACCTGGAAGTGTAACCCAAGCCAGTGCTTGCTTTCCAGGTTGTTTGGCCACAGCAACAGGAATGACGCTAGAACAGCTGCTAACGTGGCCTAGCCTGTTTGCAGATCCCACCCTTTCCTTACACAGTTAAGAAACTGGAAGTGATCAAAGCTTTTAGGGATCACTTTGCATTAGACTCGAGGACTGTGGCCTTAGATGCCAGAGGTCTCCAGCTGCTTGCCACTGACATGTAGAGTGTCCTAGATGGCACAGGTGTGATGTGTGATGTGGTTTCTCTCCATCTTTAAGGAGGTTGAGCAGGGCTGGCAGAGCTGGAGCTCCTAGGCGGCCTCAGATGGACTCCTTGAAGGACATCTCAGGGAAGCAAAACTCATAGGTGCCCTGTGGTCTTGAGTTTGCTTACCGACATACATCAAGCTCTTGACTTGGCTGAGGGGCTGTGGGAAGACAGGGAGCTCTACCACTTGGACGCCAATTCAGCAGCTCCCTGTAAAATATAATGTTGCTGCCTACTGTGTACAAGGTACCCATGCAACATTGGAGAGTTTATGGTTTAGGTGCCTGAGGAGTAAATGTGGTGGTATATGGTTTCTTTTGGACCAAGCTCTAGATCTTATCTCAGCATATATAGATCTTGTCTAAATATTTATGTATTCTATACATGTTTATATGTATATAATTTAAATTATATAGTACAACCAAATAAATATATGCACAATGCATATATATATATATATTTACTGTAACAAACTAGCAAAAGTTTAGCATCTGAGTAGAATATAGATTTACTATCTGATGGTTCTAGTTATCAGTTGGGCTGGGCTCCTTCACTGGAGGTTCTAGGGGGAGTCTGCTCTCATTGTATTTTGGAGTCTAGCGGTCAGTCGCATTCATGGGCTCATGAACCCTTCTTTAGGCAGCATAGCAACAGCAGAGCGTTTTCCACTCCCTCTCCAACCCTCCTGATGGACACTTTTCCTCATCAAAACCTTTCTGATGTGGTCCATGTGGATGACCAGGATCATCTCCTGATCTCAAGACCCTAATTACATTTGTGAGTCCCCTTCTTTGACCTGAGAGGAAACAGACCATGTTCAGGAACTACAACGCAGATGCTTTCATCGGGCCAGTTATCAGCCACCCCCCAACCTGCCATGATGGCTGCCTCTGTGTGTTTTGCCACTGATTATCTTTGAAGGATGGCCGATTAGAGTGTTGTTATTGTTTATAAAAACTCTACAATTCCATATTATTTTGGTGAATGAATAGAAAGAGTAGGTCCGTCTTTTAAAAACATAATTTTAATCGCAGAATTTTCAAAGGCTACAGAATGGTTTTAAAGTTTGCATCATATAATCATTTGAAGAGACCCCTCTCTCTCACTGATGTGACTCTCACGGATTTGAAGGGTCAGAGTAGAATCACTTGGCCAGGAAGTGTGTGTGGCCATTTCCGCTTTAAAAAAAAAATCTGACACAGTGAATTTATGTTTGTGATATTCACAGAAGGAAATTTAAGACTTATTCAAAGTTCTAACTCGTTTTATTCAAATCCAATATTTAACATCTTCTCTAGTATCTTGCATTTTATTTTTACTGTGCCCTCAGGTTAATGCTTCCAGTTTATTAGTTTATATACAGCACGACACAAGCAGTAACTGAAGCTCTTCTATTTTTCCCTGCGATCCAGAAGGGCAGAGTCCCCCACGCAGGAAGGAAGACACTAAAATATTAGTTTATCACTCCACAAATACTGGCTGGCTGAGTGAATGAGTAAATGAAGAAATGAGTTTTGTGAAGCTTAGATTGAAAATTCTTTTAAAGAAAATTAGAAGCAAACTCATTAGGGGCAAAATGCTTACAGCCCATTGTTCTGACTTGCTTTTTAAAAAATATTGTATTTTAAGCATGATAACTTTAATTGAAAAGGTAGTTAGTTTATGCCCAGTCTCTCTCTCTCTCTCTCTCTCTCTCTCTCTCTCTCTCTCTCTCTCTCTCTCTCTCTCTCTTGATATTGGGGAGAGGGGGAGGAGGAGGAGAGAGAGAGAGAGAGAGAGAGAGAGAGAGAGAGAGAGAGTGTGTGTGTATGTGTGTGTAAGCCAGAGGGTCACTTTGGATGTCATTCCTCAGAAACCATTTTCCTTGTTTGTTGGGACAGTCTTTTACTTGCCTCGAACTCTCCAAGTAGGTTAAGTTGGCTGGTCAGTGAACCCCAGGGATCCCTCTGCTTCCATTTCCTTGGTGCTGGGATTACCATCATTTCTGACTTTTTACATGGGTGCTAGGAATTGAACTTACATCTTTGTGATATGTGGCAATTATTTTACCAATGGAGCCCTCTCTGGTTTTAGAAGTTACAGAGTGGTATGAAGAGTTTCATGGAGGTAATTTACAATCTTCTTGTAGAGAGAAAGGCACTCATATCATTGGCTTGTAGTTTTTGACAGTCATGTTTAGACACACTGAGGTGCACACATACACCCCTGGCTCTCTGAGGCCATGGGTTGCCATATGTGTAGACTCTACTCCTCTCAGTTTGAAAATACTTAGGGCATATCTACAACTGGGTGGCCAAGACCATGTTTAGTGTGAATGAGGCCCTGGTTGATCTGAAGTACTGAAAACAATCCAGAAGAAATCGCACTTCTATGCCCAGGCTATTTTTGTCAGTATTCCACAAGAAATACAGTATGCAACTGCTTTCATAGTTAAGGTATCAAAAATAATTGAAAGATGACTTGTACGTGGGGCACGTGTGCAGGGTATATACAAATACTGTGTCACTTAATATGAATGACTTGGGTATCCAGAACCTTGAGATCCTTCAAAGGTCCTGGAACTGATCTTCCAAGAATATCGAAGAATGAACATATAAGAGACAAACAGGTATACGTTCACATATAAGTGTGCTTGCTCTTTGCAAAAGGGAAGTTGGGATTCTATGGTGCTGTTCGTAAGACGGAAGCCCAAACATCACAGATGCAGCAGTGTAACAAGACGTCCTATCAGTGTGGATCTCCACGATCCTTCCTATGCTTTTAAAGTGTTCTTGCGTGCTCAAAGGTACACAGGCTTCTTGAAAGATCCTGTTATTTCAGACCCCATGATACTATAGGTGGACCTTTAAGAGATGGGAGTTGGACATGTCAGACATATCTTGGCCTCTTTTCTGTGGCCTTTTAAGTAGTTTGTCTCTAGCTTCTATAGGGTCAGTTTCTATCTATCGTCAATCCACCCTGTAGGGTCATTGTGAAGGTTGTAGAGCCAAACTGTACCAGGGTCTGTTACAGCTTCTGATGCTCCAGGTAAACATCAGTTCCTTTCTTCGAATTCTCGCTTACAAAAATTATCGTGCTTCTAGGTCAGCATGCTGGTCCGAGTTCTGCCTGCCTCAGGGTGTGGCTGCTTGGGAGGCAAAACTAGGGAGTTTGGCTGTGCTATCCCATCCAGCCGCAGGGTGGCGCTGGGCTTCAGGGAAGAGCTGAGACACTGCTGGGGGTGGGGTGGGGTGGGGTGGTGGTGGTGGTCGTGGTGGGAAGCGCAGACTGAGATATGGGAAAGTGGAGATCGTTCAGGGAGCTGGTTCAGGGCCTCCCCGGCCTGCCATGAGAAGGGGACCAAGGGGGTTCTCTGACTCTTGGAAATGTAGGTGCCACCGGGACTTGTGGAAGAGCTGAGAATGGAGTTGGGGTGGCTGGCTGGGGACAGTGTCTAGCCCGTGGCCTCAGGGGTGTTAGTGTGGCTGTTGTCTGGGAGTGTAGATGGGTCTTCCACAGGAGATTTGGCTGATGCTCTGTGGGAAGAGGCAGTCCATGGTTCTAAACTGTTTATTTCATGGCAGAAAATGGAGGCCTGTCTAACGGTACCCTCTTCTCAGGGTGAACTCGAGATTAAATCCCTTTTGCAGGGAGGAATGTCTGGGAAGGGAAGCTTGTTGGCTAAGCCCTCAGCACCTCCAGGTACCTCTTAGCATGGAGAACTCTGTTCTGGGCCTAGGAGACCACAGGTGATGTGTTCCTTATGTGGGAGTGAGGCACGTGTTCCAGGCCAGGAGTCTGGCAGGGAGTGGGGAGTCGCCTATGTCTCAAGTGTGTGCCCATCGAGTTTCAGTGTATCAACCCGCTTTACCCACCAAACTTCCTGACATGGTTTGGCCACCCCACCCCACTAGTTCTCAACCCGTGGGTCGCGACCCCTTTGGGAGCGGTTGCCTAAGACCATTGGAAAACACAGATATTTACGTTATGATTCGTAACAGTAGCAAAATTACAGCTATGAAAAATAATTTCATGGCCAGGGTGGGGGTTTCACTGTTAAAGACTATTAGAGGTTCTCAGTGTTAGGAAGGTTGAGAAGCACTGCTCTAGGGTGGGCTTCCTGGTTCTTGCATGTAAAATAGATATACAAAAGGCTAATATTGCTAGCAGCTCAGAACGCCTTACCACCAAACCCTCACCATTGACAGGAATGATCACTGTCACCTGAGGCCGACGGTCATGGGGTCAGAGACTAAGGCACTTGCCACACCTGGTTTTTATTCTGCAGGTCCAAGGGCCGTCAGTCCAAGCACATGATTTTCCAATACAAAGAGCAGAAAACAATAATTGCTAACCAGAGTGGGTTGCTGCATGCACCCTGCCTTCAACTTTCCTCAGTAAGTCAGAGGCCAGGAGTCCTGCTGGGCAGAGAAGCAAGCAGAGGTAGGAATAGTGAGCCGGCTCCTGAGAAAGCTGTGTAATTATCCTCTGACCTCTCAGCTATTCAGATTGAAGTCTTCATTGCCCATGACAAATATTTATTAAGCCCTGCTTTGTGTTTGGTTTCTAGGTATAATGAGTGATGTGGCAGATGGTTTTAGGTTAAAAGAACTCCAACTCCATTTAACGCCTGGATGGACATCTGGATTAGGTGACTGATGAATCCTGCAGAAGTTAGTGCACGGAAAATCCTTTCTGCAGCAGTTTGAATACTGAGATGACCTTCCTCCCTCTCTCCCTCTCCATCTCTGTCTGTCTGTCCCTCTCCATGTGTGCACATGCATCTGCTTGCCCATGCACTTGTGCATGTATGCGTGCATGTGCGTGTGCGTGTCATGTGCGCACGTGTGTGTACCTGTTATCTTATATATTATATTCCCCACAGTTCTGGGAACTTCATAGGTATTGTTTATAAGTGCTTACTTATTTGCTGAGTGGAGTATATTAGAATTATTATCTATCTAGAAATAGAGTAAACAGTTATCACTGTGGCTTGCATAGAACAGTGTCTACATTTGTGGGCTGAGAAAGACCTTAGAGGATTAAAGGCTTGGGTGGCTGCCTTAGGTGTGACATTGGAGAAACCAGCAGCATTACAACCTTAGCTATGACCTTGTTTGAGAGCACCACACCTGGATGACGGCGAGGGCTACATAGCTTCCATGTAGGCAGAAGAGGCCAGGCCAGTGTCTATTGGGACACGTCTCTTGGCCCTGGGAGGGAGAGTGGAAGGGGACAACAGAGACGAGGCTGTATTTTCTAAGCATGCTCATCTCTAATAGGAAGGCCTGGACAGAGCAGCCTGGGCTCCATGGGTCTTTCCTTCTGTTTTCATAGTGATCTAACCCCCTGGGCATTCCCCATTCATTATTTGAACAAATATGTCCAGGGCACTGAACTCTATGTGAAACACTGGGGTGGGGCAAAACAGGCCTTGTTCCCTTCCATATGGCTACAGCTGAAGAGAGGGATAAATGTTAACTGTACTCTAGGATTTAGTAGGCAGAATGTGGTGGTTTGAATAGGTATGGCCTCCATAGATTCCATAGGGAGTAGCACTATTAGTAGGTGTGGACTTGTTGGAGTAGGTGTGGTCTTGAAGGAAATATGTCTCTGTAAGGTTAGGCTGTGAGGTCTCCTATACTCAAGCCCGGCCCAGTGTGGAACGCAGTCTCTTCCTTGCTGCCTGTGAATTGAGATGTAGAACCCTCAGCTGCTTCTCCAGTACCATGTCTGTCTGGACTCTGCCATGCTTCCCGCCATGATGATAATAGACTTAACCTCTGAACCTGTAAGCCAGCTCTACTTAAATGTTCTCCTTGTATGACCACCTTGGTCATGGTATCTCTTCACAGCAATAAAACTCAAACTAAGACCCAGAGGGCAGGCAAAGCCTGTCCCTGAAGAGGTCTGGAAGCAAGGGGGCAGTTGTGGCAATGTCTAACTGGAACCACTGTTTTATCCTAGGGGAAACAAGGCAGAAAAAGGAAGGGGCGTGATGTTCGACTGCAAAGTCTGGCAACAGGCAGGAAGCATGCTAGCCATGAGTTCTGCCTCCAAGACTCATTTCTTCATTTTCCTAACATTTAGAAACAAGTTACACATTTATTCACACACACACACACACACACACACACACACACACACACACACACACACACACACACAGAGAGAGAGAGAGAGAGAGAGAGAGAGAGAGAGAGAGAGAGAGAGAGTATGTATTGTATGTTCAGAGGACGACTTGTGGAGTTGGTTCTCTCTGGTATATGGATTCATTTGCCACGGACAAGGAGTCAGGACCTGGATGCTGGATGCTCCAGGATGAACTCTGTCTGCAAACAGCTTGAAGGAGATGTGACTCAAGGGCTCACCATGAGCAGTGATGTCAAAGAGTAGGGTGGGGAATGACCATGGCTGCCACAAGTCAAGAGCTGTACAGATTTTCTCTGGCATGCAGCTGTGAGTGAGGATTTAGAAGCAACAGATAAATATGTCGGTCCCCACACCGAGCATGCTCAGACACTCCTGAAAGAGGACAGCCTGTGGCTTGCTTTGTCCTCTAGGGAAGTAGCTTTCTAGCGTAGCACATTCAGAATCACTGGAGAGTTTGAAGAGTTGCAGATTGCTGAGCCCACCTCTGCAGAAAGTTTCCAGGGGCTGCTGCTTGGTTGGGCACACCTTGAAGTCATTGCATTGGATCCTCCTTACTCATCTGGTGTCCCAGGACCACAGCATCCTGTCACCTGGGAGCTGGCCAGAGAGGTAGTCTTGGCTCTCTCTCAGATGCTTGCAGCTGACTCTATCTCTGTCAGCTTCCTGGTGGGCTTGGATGAACATGACAGCTGAGAACACTGCTTTAGATATCTGCAGACTTTAGCCACATCACAGATCTCCCGCTCAAGTCCTGGTCCTGTGGAGGTGAGGCAGGAGAATACCCTCTTTATGGTCACCATTGGGTTTGGGGAGGAGGCAGCCAATGACCATGATAAAAACAGGTCTGCGTTAGAACCTCCGAGTGCCATGTAGCAGGGACACACAGTTTCTCCTTCGTGCACATTTCTCAGCTTAAGATGAACCATTTTCTAAAAAGTTTAGCAGATCTCCACCCTTCTGAGCACACAGAAAGGCAGCAGGCACACAGATGTGTAAGCACAGAATAAAAAGATGCATAGAAAACAAATTAGCACGCGTTCAGTATTATTACCCAAGAAGCAAATGTGGGAACAGTAGAATAACAATGAGACATGCTACACCTCACTCCTTCGAATGATTGACAGACAAGAAAACATTAACCATACCAAGCCTCAGCAAGGACCTGAGGCACCTGGCATTTACACATTGCTGGTAGAAATGTAAAATGTACAATCACTTGGGAAAATAGCTTACCAGTTTCTTATGTTAAATGCCCGCTTACCATGTGACAGAGCCCTCCCACTCCCGTGTTTAACCAAAGAAGTGAAGCATTTACAACTAAGTTTAAACAAAGCTATTTTTTTTTCAGTTTTTCTGGTGATAACTTCAGACTGACGCATAGTCCGTCAATAGGCACAGAGAGCCAACCATGGGAAGACTGTGTAAGAAAATACACTTCTGACCTACACATGGATGTGTCTACGTTATTATGCTGAGTGAAAGATACCAGGTATAGGAACACTGGCCAGTGGGAAGCCATCTACAGAAAGCAGAGGAGTGGTTGCCTGTGGTGGGGATGAAGGGCAGATGGGGTACACTGGGAAATTTGTGGGGTCATGGAAATGGTTGTCATTTTGGCTATGTTGGTGGCTCCCCAGTGGCATATGAGTTCCAAGTTGGTCCCAATTGTGCTGTTTGTGAATAGTTTAGTATAGTTCCTGCGACCCTAATAAAGGTGAAGACTCTACCCTCTGTTTCAGAGTCCCTTGGGATACTTTGAACTGAGGGGAAATGAAGGTCACCCAGGGTGCCTGATGTTCCAAGTCCTAACGGAGCCCCATGAGTCGGGGGACACTTCAGCAGCATGAGCGTGGCTGTGATGGGAGGCTTATGAGTCTGTGGTTGGCGAGGTTAGACCTCTGAATCAGTTCCAGTAGCTGTCAGGCCTTTACTGGCCCTCTGGTGGTGTCAGAAATTGAGAGCAAGAGCAAGAAATAGTTGAGCTACTGAAGAGAGAAAAAGACACGTGCAAGACTGATGAGCAGAATGTGTTTAATGTGGGCAGGTGTCAGACATGGCAGGTAGGCATGGCTGACAGATGGAGACTTGCCTCCTGCAGGAAGGGAGCAGGAAGAGGCTGAGGTCTCATAAGCTTCTGAGGTAGCTTCCTGGGGCTTCTACAGCTCAGTTAGCATGCGTTTCTTCTCCCTTCCCCTTCCCTTTACCATCCCCCTTCCCTCTCCCCTTCCCCCTCCCTCCTTCCTCCCCCTCCCTCCTTCCTCCCCCTCCCCCTCCCTCCCTCCCTCCCTCCCTCTCCCCCTCCCTTCTTTCCTTCCTTTCACTTCTCTAAACCCCTATTTGGTTACATGGGAAATGGGATAGGACCCATCTTACAAGTCATTAAAAGTATTTATCACTAGATTGTTCTTAGAACATTCATAGGTTTATACAAATATGCAGAAAGTACAGGGAGCCTCTATGTCTGCTTCTCCATCCCTACATTGTGTTTAAAGTTCCACTGATTTTGACAGATGCACGACCTGTGTTCATTATCCAGGTGCTGTGCACACACCCTGTCAGAAAAATTTCACTACCACTAAAGTCCCCCAAGCCCCTACTTGTTACTCCTCCTGCCTTCCACAAGACTCCTAATGATCTTACTGTCCCTACTTTTGTCCCTTCTGGTCGTTCAGTTGGAACCATACAGCAGGTGACTTCTTTGGCATCTTTCCTTCTAATATGCACAGGAGTCCTTTGATTTTCATAGTGCGATAGCTCATTTCTTCCTTTTTTCCCTAAAATATTTTGACTCAGTACCGACAGTAGAGCCTCCTCTCCCAGAAACTGTGGGGAAAGGGGTGACCTAGTTAACTTAAACTGTCAATTGGGTACCCATAGACTCCTGTGTTTGAATGCTTTGTCTCCAGTTGGTGGAACTGTTTTGGGAAGGATTAGGGGGTGTGGCTTTGTTGGAGTAGGCGTGGCTTTGTCAGAGGAGGTATGTCACTGGGCATGGGTTTTGAGGTTTCAAAAGCCCATACCAAGTCAAGTCTTGCTCTCTCCATCTGCCTCCAACTTACAGAGGGTGTCAACTCTCAGCTACTGCTCCGGTGCCTGCCAGCTGCCATGCTCCCCACTAGGATGATCATGGCCTCACCCTCTGAAACTGTAATCAAGCCTCCAATTAATTGCTTTCTTTTATAAGTTGCCTTGGTCATGTTGTCTCTTCACAATAGAAAAGTAACCAAGACAGCATCTTGAGAATTGTAATTGTCAGGGTTCTCTAGAGAAATGGGATGAAGCGTGTGTGTGTGTGTGTGTGTGTGTGTGTGTGTGTGTGTGTGTGTGTGTTTGCAGGGTTGGAGGGTGGGAGACAGAGGTAAGGAAAGGGAGAGGGTTTATTAAAGGGACTTGACTGCTTGCTTGATTCCATAGGCTGGCAAGCCCATATCTGGGGCATTGGCCAATGGCAGGAGATGGGAAAGAGTTGGTGTTGATGTTTAAGGCCAGAGGCATTTTCTAATGAGTTCCCTCTTGCTCAAAGGTGGCTTTCAGCTGATGGTGAGGCTCACCTACATCATGAAAAACATGCTGGACCTAGTCTACCGATCTGAATGTTAATCCCTCCAAATTCTCATCCCTGCACCCAGAATAATGCTGATCAATGAAGTACCCGGGTACCACCATGGCTGAGCAACTGTCATAAGTATTTGGTTAGAGGCATTTTGAACAAGTACTCTGTTCTGATGTCTTCTTGATTCAGGCAGACAGCTCCTGGGCCACGTGAGGTTCTAACTCAGGCATGGGAAGCTGGACAATGGCTCAAGGGAGACTTTTTGGACCTCTGTTTCAGACCCAGTGTGGGGATGTGCTTGGTGGTGTTAGTTAACGGGCAGGTAACGTTTGTTACTTGGGTTATAATAATTGATCTGTTCCTGTTGGAAGAACTTCATTATGGAGATTACTTTTGAATTAAATGATAAATTTAAAGCATTTTGAAGAATAATGGTATTTCTAAATGGACCAGGAAGACAAATTATTAACCATAATGATTTTGACTGTTCTTCATGCCTCCTTCTACCCCCATACCCTTTTCATACAGCAGAAGGAATGGGACATGACAATAAACTGAAAAATTATACCCTTAGGATTACTGTCTTGCTGAGACTCCCTGGTCACTATTTTGTTAGAAACTGGCCTCTGAGATCCAATGAATGTAAAGTTCTGGAAGTCTGTCCCAGCCAATGTGACCATTCTTATGTGGTCAATGTCTCCTGTCATGTTGCTACCCCAAGCCTCATTTCTCCTTCCTTCATGTTGGGAACTGCACGCTGCATGCTGAAGACCCTGGAATATACCTGGAAAATTCAGCTAAACCAGCAGGACGTGCAAAGGACAGTGGCTATGGTCAGGCAGATATCAACACAAGAACGGAGCAGAGGTGTTTATTTTGATAAATCCAGCTGCTGGGAGCAACGGCCAGCCACAAACATTGTTGGATCTCACATTTGCCAAATCTCAAGGGTTCTCTGAGGGAATGGGTGTGGTGGCAAGAGTCTGGAAGGCCAAAAGATGAACCGAAGGCCTCAGTCTGCCACTAGACAGGCGATGTTATCCTGTTACTTGGTTTCTCGGAGCTGGTGTGATTTCCACAGAGGGCTGATGACCATGCTACCTCCTTGGATGGTAGGCATCACTACAGCTTTGAGCAGTGTCATTGTTTGAACGTTACCACTTAATTTTACCAGTGGAGAAGCTGAGACTAGAGGCTAAGTAAATTTCTCCAGGGTAAGAACTGAAAACGGTAAAGTTTTGCCTTCGCTCTCAGCGTCCACTATTGACCCGTTGACAATGGTAAGCACATTTACCTAGATGTTATTGTGAACCAGTAACTCCGCTGACGGCTTTCTCCTGTATTCCTCAACAAGACCTTCCAAAGTTGGTGTTTGTATGAGGTTCCTTTTGCAGCTGCATTTCCCCAAGTTTCATGGCTTAGGACCCACCTGTTTGCTATTTTTGCTTCTGTGGTTTAGATGCCTGGGTTTGGCATGACTGAGTCCTCTCCTCTAGGTCTCTCAGGGTTAAAATAAAGGTTGGAGAGCTATGTTCCTCCATGGATACTTCCAAGCTTGTTCTGATGGGAGTGTCTGGATCGGGATGCTGAGGGAGGCTAGGTGTTTTGGTATGTATGTATGTATATATGCATGTATGTATGTATGTATATATGCATGCATGCATGTATGTATGTAGTATGTAGTATGCATGTAGTATGTATGTTTGCATTCATTTATTTCTTGGTTTATTTTTTAATTTTTTTAAAAGATTTTATTTATTTATTATATATAAGTACACTGTAGCTGCCTTCAGAAACCAGAAGAGGGCATCAGATCGAATTACAGATGGCTGTGAGCCACCATGTGGTTGCTGGGAATTGAACTCAGGACCTCTGGAAGAGCAGTCAGTGCTCTTAACCACTGAGTCATCTCTCCAGCCCCTATTTCTTGGTTTATTGATTGATTGTTGTTAGTTGACACAAGATAGAGTTATCTAGAGGAGAGGGAACCTCAACTTAGAAAATATCTTCATCAGAATGACCTTAGGCAGGGCTGTGGGGTATTTTCTTGATAATGATTGATGTGGGAGAGTCAAGCCCATTGTGGCTAGTGTTACCTCTGGGCAGGTGGTCCTAGGTTGTCTAAAAATGGAGCCATGAGGAGCAAGTCAGTAAGTGGTGTTCCTCTATGGTCTCTGCCTCGGTCCATGCCTTGGGTTCCTGCCCTGAGTCCCCATTCCTATGGAGTGTGAGCTGTGTGCTGATAAATGCTTTCCTCCCCAAGTTGTTTTTGGTATGGTGTCAATAGCTAGCAAGCCAAGACACTAGGTTGGTTGGGTTTATTTCCCAGTGCTCAGAGGTAAGTAACTGTCATCTTTTCCACTGTCAGCCTGTGGGAAAGACCTGTGAGTGGAACACTTGTAACTTCCCGTACCTTAGCTTTGCAATCTCCAGTGTAGAGCGGTTGCTAAACAGTGTGTCTCAGGCTTTGCCTTGGCTTCCTATGCGTTCCCACGGGAATCATGGCAAATGTGTTGTTTGCTTGGAACTGGCAACTGATCCCAGACAGGGCATTAGTGTGACGGGGTCAGAAGGGGGTCCCACCCCACTCAGAAACACATGCATGGCTTGTGCCTACACTGTAGGTGCTTGACATCTTTCCAAATCAGGCTTGCTAAACTCTGGGATGCTTGCTCCCACTCCCTGAAAAGATAGAAACTGTTTAAGCTTAGTAAGACTTCTTGATTTTGTTCTAAGGATGGTCAGCTGGAGAGACGTTTTATAAACTTCCTTGTTAGGGATACCCAAAAGACGCAGACCTGTCCTTCTCTTTGCTTCATTGAGGGGTATTCTAGAGAGGTTTCACAGGATAGACAATGGGAGTTGGGATAATATATATAGAGAAGAGAAGGCTAAGAGAAAATAAAGGGAGATGTGTAGATTTGCAGGCGATACCAGAAGAGAAGTGGAGAATTCTTTGGAGCCCATGTGTATGAGTGGCCACCAGAGAGTAAGTGTTGGAACATGGCTTTCTAGCCTTTAGGTCAGTGGCTCTCAGCCTTCCTAACGCTGTGAACCTTTGATACAGTTCCCCATGTTATACTGACCCTCAACCGTAAGATTATTTTGTTGCTACTTCACAACTGTAATTTTACTACTGTTATGAATTGTCATGTAAATATCTGACATGCGGGATATCTGATATTAGACTCCTGTGAAAGGGTCATTCAATCCCCGAAGGGGTCAAAACCCACAGGTTGAGAACCAGTGCTCTAGGGGCTGCCTACACAATCTAACTCTTGCCTTCTTACACCCCTCTAAACTCCTTTCCTTGGATAGATGCAAGGATGTTGCACAGACACATGAAAGGACCTTAAATATCCACTCTTGCTCTAAACTCTCACACTCATAGCTTGTTCCTTGCCATGGTTTGTCTCTCATATGTTCCTCTGGTAAAGGCTTGGCCTCTAATATGATGTTGAGAGTGTTAGAACCTTAAGAGGTGGGACCTAGAGAGAAACACCGAGGTTATTGTGTTTTGATTGGGTTAATACAGTTCTTGTGGGACCCTGGTTAGTTTAAATTTGAACCTGGCTCTCTCTCTCTGACTATAGTCTTACTATGAGAACTCTTCTATATGTTCTCATGGCGTGACACCATCCACCATGAGACCCAGAGCTGACCTGAGCCCTGCACCATGCTTTTAGACCTCTAGAACTGTGATTCTGTTATCTTTCAAGTTGGGTTTGGCAGTGCTGCTGAGCCTTTATTTGATGTTTAAGAACAAATAGAGGGAATGAAACTCTTTAAAGTATCGAGCCTTAGGTATTTCATTACAGCAAGAGAAAATGGCTCAACCATTTCTATGTCACTCAACCTTGGAGGCAAGGGAAGGAATGGCTTGGAGCCACTTTGCTTGTGTGTTTGCCTGGGGCTCCATAGAAGGAGACCAACATTAGGATCAGGTGAAGAGCTGTTGTATTTCTAGCTGGTGGTCAAGAGTGGCCGCTGGCAGCTTCATCAGACACGCCATTGCAGATTCCGCAGTGCCAGGCTTGGGCTGGATGGTCTTCTGGCTATTGGCAGGAGCAACTTCTTCAGCAGCAGAGGTGAATGCACAGTTCCTGTCCACTTTCTGACCAGGCCTAGAACTCCTTTGGCCTCATCCTCATCACATCTTGGTCAAGGATGCTTCCAACCCTCCTGCTCTTTCTATAACCACCTCCTCAATTCATTCTTTTCTACTCCAAAAGTCCCCAAGAAGTTTGGAGTCGTGGCCCTTGCCTGTAATCTAGTGCTTGGGAGGATCAGGAACTGAGGGCTAGCCTTGGCTACAGACTGAAACCCTGCCTGTACCTCCCCACGAACGTTCCCAAGAATTTGTTTCCATGAGTGGAAATTGCTAAAACACAGGCTGTTTCCGGCCAGCTCAAAAGCCAGTCTCATGAGGCCTGGGTTCGACTCAGTTCCTTTAACTTTCAACTTTGATTTGACAGCTTTTTTATTTTTATTTTTTTTTTAAAGACAATCAACCAGGATGTTGATGGGTATATCAATAAACTGCAGTGATTAAGGCCAGGGGAGAAAGTGTGGGGCTGTAAAGAGTGGTTGGAATTTGACCCTGGACTTAGTTCTGACAGTCCCGTGTCAACTTATTTATCGGAGTGTTAGCTTTTAGACAAGCTTGTCAAAATGTGACCACACTGCCTGTTGACGCATCATGAACTTGAACTGACCGTGGCAGCTCTTCCATTTTTTCTTTAATCTCTACTGTATTTCAAAAGCAAAGGGAGTGGTCGCTGGGAAGATGGTATGTTTTCAGAGAATCAAGCAGGGCATGAGTGATGGCTACTTATTCTTCAAATGCATGTGCACACACATGTTATCTTGAATGTATATTTTAGGGGATACATTTGATTGCTAGTAATAATAGTAGCATAAAATCCAAGGATTTAGTCAGAGGTTTATTGGATTCAGGAGACAGGAAGTCCGGAGCAAGTGTGGACTGCGATGCTAGCTGAATGCAGAGGCTTCTGCCCCATCGCTACAGGTCTGCTGGCTTTTAGTTTCTTCTTAGGCAGGAAGCTGACCACAGCCTGCATCTGACAGAGTCCAGAAAAGGAAGTGTGGGGGGGGGTCTTTGAGAAGCCCTTGGAGAATCTTTTTCCCCCACAACTTATGGGGCCAAAATCAGTCATGCCCTGCTGGAACCAACCACTAATTGAAGTGCGCCACCTTTAGAACATTCTGGAACTGGAAACCAAGCCCACTTTCCCATAGGGGCTGCATGGAGAAGGGTTTTTCTCAGAGGGAAATGAGGTTGCAGTCAGTGGGAAAGAAGGAGGAGGAAAGACCACCGGCATGATGGAAACTGTGGAAGGTACAGTAGGACTCACAAGTTATAGTTCTCACTTGGAAGGCCCTCTGCCATGTCCAGGGAGTTTCATCATTTTGACTCATTCAGCAAATGCTTATTTCATTCTTCTGTGTGTGTAGGCCAGAGGTCCCTAGGCAGGCTTAGGTGCTCTGTAAGTGCTGTCCAGTTGTTAAGGCAGGGGCTTGACTCTTGTTGTCCTTAAACATGCCAAGTAGGTCAAACTATTGGGTCAGTGAACTGTGGGGATCTGCCTGTCTCAGGCAGTGCTGGGGTTATAAGTGTATACCCTCAAATTTGACTTCTCACATGGGTTCTGGGGACCAAACTCAGGTTCTCATGGCTGTATGTCAGGTGCTTTGCCAACTAAGTTTTCTCTCCAGTCTTTCAACAAATGTTTATTGAACCATTAAATCAAGGCCAAATTTATGTCAAATTCGAGAGGTAAAAAGAATATTAAAGATACTGACCTATCCTATAAGGATTTTACTCTCTAGTGGAGAATAGGTAAACACAATCATGAGAAATACAGAACGTTGTTGAACAGAAAAATAATATGAAAGTTTCATAAACGTAGAGGATGGAACAACCAAATCCGTACAGAGGAGTGGTTCTCAACCTTCATGACGCTGCAACACTTTAGCAATTCCTCATGTTGTGGTGAGCCCAACCATACAACTATTTCACTGCTACTCCACAACTGTTCATCTTTCTATTGTTCTGAATTGTAATATAAATATCTGATATGTAGGATATCTGACATGGGACCCCTGTGAAAGGGTCCTTTGACTCCCCAAAGGGATTGAGACCCACAGGTTGAGAACCACTGGTATAACAGGGAGTGAGTGGACATCTAGGGTTGTAGGGAAGGGCATCCCACCCAGAGGGAGTAGCATGCACAAGGATACAGAGGTGTGGAGGAGGATGACATGTTTCCAAGCTTCTGTCCACATGGGTAAGGTACATGGAGGACATGTGAGGGTTGTTTAGAGATGATCCCTAGGATCCAAGGTTGGGAAAGACTTGGGATTCTTGGGAGGAGGAATTCAGTCAGGAGGATGCCCAAAGGCAGGATTGGAAAGGATGCTGTGGCTTGGTGAGGGGAGTGTATTAGAGAGGGTGAGCCTGAAGCCTGGGTGCTGTTCTATAGGGACAGGGTGGGGAAAAGGAATGAGGGCATGAACGGAGACAAGATGGAAGGCTCAGCAGAAGGGACTCAGAGGAAAGAATCACTGGGGCCCGGTAATGTCTGAGTTAGCGGAGGTTGGAGAGACGGGAGGGGAACTGACATATGCACAGCCATGCCATTCTGAACATGCCAGATCCTGGAAGCTATGCAGGATCAGAACTAGTTAGATGGAGAGAGGCGTGTGAGAGTAGCTGCTTGAGTGTGCAGGCAATGGCAAGTCAGTAACTGGGATGAAGAGTCTGGGAGGAGGGTAGAGTAAATCTGAGGGAGGAAGGCAAGTACCGCTCTGTATATGAGGGTGAAATACTTGTGAACCATCTGATGTCATGTTAGGCAGTGGCAAGGGCTGGAGATCAGATCTGGAGATTAGTAAAGGTGTCTGGTGGTGAGCAGGGTGGAGGGGATGCTTGAAGAAGGAATGGTCATTTGGAAGAGGAAGCTTTCACACATACATGCATGAGAGCATGCATCAACTCATGTGAACTTCATACACCTGTCCAGTTCTTCAGGGTGCCTTTCCTAATAGCTGTAGCACTGTGCGTCTGAGCATGGGAGGAAAATACCCACTGACCTACTAAGGAAATAACACCTCTTTCTGGGGAATTTGTAGGTCAGGGGGCTGCCTGTCTGATGGGGTTATTAGCTTTGAGGTTAAGTGTGCTGATGGTGACAGAGTGTCAGGATTCTTCAATCCCTCCTATCCCTTCCCCCAATCCATCAGGCACTGGAACATCTCAGGTAGAACACCCAGTAGACACGACTGGGTGGTAGCCATGGTTTAGCCCATGAATTCACTTTGCTGCAGATATTGCTACTGAGCACGAGGAGGTACTCGTGGGCGCTCAGCTCACCTGGGCGAGCTAGACGCACCAGAAGGTGTTCTGCAAGCATATTTTCTTGCATTAACATGACACAGGATTTGAGGTCTTATTCAAGCTCCAATTATCTTCCTAACTTGAGCTCAAAAGTCGCTTCGTGTGACAAATGCAACGGCCAAGACAAGGAAACACTCCTCAGAGAAGATTTTGTCCTATTTTTTATGTACTAATCTTGGTCTTGAACTATTCGTGGAACAAATAGGTGGACATCCCAGGAGAGGATTTTTCAAAATCCCAGGAGGACTTTTCAGTGAGGAATGTGTGATGCGTTGGTCTTAACTGACAATTTGATGGGTCTTAGGACCAATGTAGGAGACATGGCGTGTCTATGAGGATGATTTCAGAGAGGACTGAGGGGGGAAGACCCAGTCTTAGAGGGAGTGGGCAGGACTTTCCCATGCCCTCCAAGAAGAAAAGTGTCAGGAGTCTGCCTACCATTGCTGCTGCCATCCTCCGGTGACAACATCCTCCAACTGTCTTGTTCTTTCCATGTGGACTGAATACTCGCAGCTCTTGTGGGACTTGGTAGGTGTTTGGAGGCATCTAGCTTTATGGACCAACAGCTCCGGGGATTTCAGCCACATCAGAACGCCGGCTGCCATTGTTGGACAGCTGAGTGAGAGCTAAGGGGATTTCTCTTTAGACTGTAAGCCAAGCTGATAATTCTCCTTTAATAAGACATTTACATTCTATGGAGAGTGGGAAGCAGTACGGTCGCTCTTTCTCTGTACTTTAGGCAGGCTCCAGGGAGATTTCTTCTCTGTCCACTTGATCCTGACACTGCAGAGTTTCACTGCTCTCTCGATTGGAGAGGGTGTCTCAGAAATGCCGACTGTCATCTGCTGGAACAGTCTGGGCTTCCCAAGACACCCTGGAAGAGTGTTACCCTCGTTGCTTGTGGTATGTGTAACAGTAAAACTTAGTCTGTACTGGTCAGCTTGGGATGGACAGTTTTTAAGACAGACCTGAAGTTCACGGGTAAAAGGAAGAGTGGCAACTAGTGTAAGATGAGACGTATTTTAAAAGTGTGATTTCAAAGGGGGACTTGTTCTCCACATGACGTCATTCTTTAATGCCTCTCTCTCTCTCTCTCTCTCTCTCTCTCTCTCTCTCTCTCTCTCTCTCTCTCTCTCTCTCTCCATCCAGGCAAGATGGCCGAGATTGTTGGCCCATACGTCACTCATTCTTGCAGCTACATTCATGGTCTCAAGAATACAACTCAACGCTAAACCCCGATTTCAATAAAAATAAATACACAGCTCAAAGATGCTTGGTTTCTTTCTTGTTTCTACCACCATATTTTACCACCGAATGGGGTTTCTCTAGGTGCTGGTCCCTGGGGGGCATGGGCAAGTGAAGCCGAGAATTACAAAAGGCTGCACTCCATTCTGTAGATGTAGACAAAGTTTGATTAATTCTAAAGTTTGATAGTTTCCACTCTCAAGATACCCAGAAGCCTTTCATACCCGATGCCACTAGATGTCACTACACATCAAGCTTCTTGAAACAACCAGCGGGAGGCCTGCCCAGCCACTGTGCCTCTCCTTCTATTAATGTTTAAAAACTGCCACATTGAATTTTTTATGTTTAATGTGACACTCGTCCCTTGGAGTAAGCCAGTCATCTTTTGGCTGGGGTAACTCCTCTACTTGCTCTTCTGTCTCATTCCTATGAACATAGTCTCCCCCTCCCTCTTCCTCTCCTTCCCTTCCCCCTTCCTCTCTCTCTCCCTTCATCCCCGCTCCCATTACTTCTTTCTCCAGTTAGGGACAGGTCAGAAGGCAATGCTTATATCTTCCTCCACAGCTCTTACTTTTTGAGACATGGTCGCTTGCTGACTGGAATTTGCTGCTTGGCTAGACAGGTTGAGCAGCAAAGCTACAAGAACCCCCCCCCCCATACACACTGTGATTGTGGGCACGGGCTGCCATGCTTGGCTTTCTACATGGATTCTAGGTTTCTGAACTCAGTCAGGTCCTTTTGCTTGCTCAGCAGACACTTCACCAACATCTCCCTCTCCCCTGACTCTGCTCCCCACACCAGTGAAGTTCTTGTTCTCTGGCCTGTTTTGCCTGTCCAAGTACAACATGACAAACTGAAATCCAGGGTAGCTAGGTTCTAGAGGATGTGTGCTGTCTTCATAGAGGTCATTCTGGCCAAATGGGCCTTCACCCCGGACCTCCATGTGAAGCATGTGGGGTGGGTGGAAAGCCTGCCCTCTAACAACCTCCGTGGAAAAGGTCTTTGCTAAAACAAAACCTCTTCCTTTGAAGCCCCTTAATCCCTTTATCTTTTCTAGGCTTTTTTGTCGTATTTTCTGCGACAGCTCTCAGGGGACCAAGGCCAGCAGAATTTTCTATGCCTTGGGAATATCTATTCCCATCAGCAAGTCAGACAGTAGGAAGGAGAACTTTCATCCCCAGAGGGGCCCTTCAAGTATGTGTTTGATCTTGACGGCTCTCTTTGTCATGAGGAATGGCGTTCAGGGGAGCCTGGATCATATCCTGTAAAGATAAAACTTTGGACTTAGCATTCTACAGAGTCCCTCCATCTGTCATGCCACCTCGTTCTCACAGCACTCTATTAAGGAAGACAGGATGGATAATTTTATTTCCATTTTACAGAAGAGAAAACAGAAGGTCAGGGAGGTTAAATGGCTCACTCAAGGTCTCCCGGCTATAAAAACCTTGCGTCTTCAGCTTCCTGGGCCTTGAGCTCCCTGTCTTTCATGATCTCCAGCTGCTACCTACAGAGGGAATTGTTAAGGGCTACAAGGAGTGGACCTTTTTAGCAGGGCTGGCAAGAGATTTGGTGCAAGAGAATTCAGGGCAAGGATGAAGTATCCCTGCCATCACCTTTGGCTGCCAGCCACCTACTCCGCCAAGGCATCTTCTCAAGGCCCATGTTGGCACCTGAAAAATTGCCTGGCTGATAGAGCTTGCCGGTGTGGTTGTTGATGATGTGAAAAAGGGGTGTGTAGAGGAAGCTTGTGGAAATACCTCACCAACCACAGAGGATTTAGAGAAGACAGATTTCATGATATTATGCTCGTTTCTTTTTCAAAAGGGGGGAGAGAGAGAACCAAATATTGTTAGGTCCAATTAGAAGGAAGTAGATGAGGCAATGACCACAGAATGGATCCTCTTCCTGCCTTCCTGGTCTTGGGGCTATCGGGCACAGGTCAGGGAGAGGTACGTCACAGCTGCAGCTCATGCCTGGCTGCACTACGTCTATAAGGCACTTTGCTAACCCGATGAAACCCACTAGCTAATCACGAAAATAATCTGTTAATCTGTTGAGTAGGACTCCTTTTCTGATGAATGGAGGCTTTGAAAAATACTGCTTAATCAATGATGACGACGAAGCTAATTTCCTGCTTTAGCCAGTATTTGACTGATAATGGAACGGGACAATGTTCCTGCGCCCATCTCTCTGCTCAGACCTGCACAGTCTGTGTCTGTGGACCCCAGAGGCGTTTGCTTTCCTGGTGCTTTGTTCAATTCTTGCCTTTGGGTCAGATTCCTTTTTTTTTTTTTTTTTTTTTTTTTTTCTTTTTTTTTTTGGGGACCCGAAAGGGCCTTGTGCTTGCTAGGCAAGCGCCTTGAGCCAAATTTGGGTCAGATTCCTAACTGTGTTTTTTTTTTTTTTTTTTTTAGGTCTATCCTGAATGCCATTTGAGAGTGGACAGTTGATTCTCAGGACTAACCCCTCGGTTTTCATTAGAACTGGTGGGCTTTGACCTTGACAGCACATAAGAACTGCTTGGCGAGCTTCTAAAAATTGCTGATACCAGGGTTCCCCCTCTGGATGTTTGAGTTTAATTGGTTTGGGGTAGCGCCCAGACACTGGTATTTTTTTTTTTTAAGTGCCTCAGTTGACAGACTATGTGGCCAAGGTTGAGAGCCTTAGAGGAAGTTGCTTAGATAGGCGGTTCTTTCCATGTGTGGTGATGTGGAATGCAGCTTCGCCTCATTCTCCATTTGTTTCTCCACAGTGGTAGAAATTTAATCTACGTATTGAAATGAGAAACTTCCTCTAGCCAGTGATTATTTCATTTAAATGCTAAGTTGAAATATCCACCATAAATTTGGACATAATTTATACTACAGTATAATGCAGTATTTCTCAAAGTATATTCTTTTGATTATCTATCTATCTATCTATCTATCTATCTATCTATCTATCTATCTGAGGCAGGGTCTGCTATATGTTAGGCTGGCCTTTGAGCTCTGTACATAGCTGAGGACAACCTTGAACTCCCAATCTTTCCTGCCTCCAACTCTCAAGTGCTGGGATTATAGCTATGTAGCATGCTAGATTTTATGTGGTGCTACGCATCGAATCCAGGGCCCTACACAGGCTAAGTAAGCAAGCTGCCCACTGAACTGAGTCCTTTTATAATTTATATAGGATATTCCCCACGCTTGCCAACATGGAGACTCCAAAGCCAGTGTAGATGGACCAGTTTGCTGCATTCTGGAGGACTCTCATTATGGGAGCTGCTGTAGAGGGTCTAGGGGAGTAATTGCTAATGCTGTTCTTGACTAGAACGTCAATGTACCTATCCCAGTGGATTTTTCATTTGTTTATTTTTGTAACCACGAAATTTGTAGCCTGTGGCCTTCTGTCATGGCTTCATCTGACCATGCATGTTGGCCTCTTGGTGGCCTGTTGGCTACTGAGTCATTCTTCTTTAGCCTTTTGGTACTGCGGCCAACTGAAAGGTCTCTTCTTCCAATTCCACTGCAAATCAGAAAACAGAAAGAGAAATAGAGCAGCAGCTGGACATCCCAGGTCTGAAGGACCACACTGATGGATGCTCTAGTTCCAATTAGCAGTTTCCCTGCCGGCCAGTCCCGAGCTCGCCAGGACACCGTGCACCCAGCTGTTTAGTGTTTGCTGGCTTATTTGCTTCAAATAGTTCCTTCAGAACTGTTATGTGCAAGATCAAGCACCTTGCCTTTTGGGCCAAGTTTTCTCTGAAGAATGTGGAGCTTCAAAGCCAACTTCTACCCGTGATTAGAGAGTGCGGTGTGACTGTGGTTTCGGCTGTATGCGAAGTCTTTCAGATTTCTGCTTTCTATTGTCCTCTCCCAGTCATGGTCTCTCTTCTTCTTCTTAGTTGGGATTTATTGATTTATTTATTTCACATGTACGGTGCATTCCCTGCATATATGTCTGTGCACTACATGTGTGTCTGATGACCAGGGATGCCAGAAAAGGGTTTTGAACCCCCCTTGGACTGAAGTTATAGATGGTTGATGTCTGCCATATGGATGCTGGGAATTGAACCCAGGTCTGCTGGAAGAGTTGCCAGTGCTCTTAACCACTGAGCCATCTCTCCAGCTCCATGGTGATTCTAACAATGAATAGCATCTGGGTGCCTCCCTAATTTTCTACCAGTCTGTATTTTACAAACCAAGCTGCCTTAAAATCTTATTCCCGGTTACAGTGAAGAATTAAAGTGATGACTCGCAGGTCGCAAGGTCAGGTTGATCACATGCTTAGCGACTCTGCCAATATCCCAGTCATGTAGTAATACCAAAAGAAAAAAATAACTTATTTAATTAAAGTGAAAAAAATCAAGCAGAAACTTTAAAGAAGGGAAAATAGAATCATTGAATTAAAAGTCCCAGAGATGTGTTGTAGTGTAATTTAGATACAGATAAGGATAGGATTGGTAATTTGGAAGAAAGAACCGACTGTCAAAAAGGATTGGAAAAAAAAATCCTTTGATGAATTCCATTACGGTAAAAAGCATAATATAAACCCTAAGATAGGCCAGTGTAGTTCCTTATACCTAGAATCCCAGCGTACAAGAGACTGAGACAGGAGGATCATTATGAGTTCCAGTCTAGCTACAGCTACCTAGTGAGTCCTAAGCTAGCCTTGACTATAGTGGAAAATCATTCTCAAAAGATTTAAAGACAATAAAATCCTGGAATTGCCTACAAGATGGTGGTGTTTAGGTGGAGAGCAGAATTCTCTCAACGAAGATGCCAAGAGACAATGGACACTAAAACACTTGGAACCCACCATCTCTTGGCATCAACCAATAACATGAACACATTTAAGCAGTGCCAAGATTTATTTCTTTGATTTGTTTGGTATTTACTAGAGAGTGAAGTCTCTTCCTGTACTTTCTACCAGCTGGGATGTTTTAATGAAAGCAGACCTTAAACCGAATCCTGCCCTAGTCTAAGATGTTTTTTTAATTTGCCAGTTACAAATAGTAGTTATGTGGGTTTTTACAAAAGTCCCGAAATTCTCCATCCTTTAGAGATCTCTCCCAACAGCTTGCATAAAGCTTCTCTAGAGGCAGATCTGATGCTATCCACGAGCAGCTCAGTTGACCTTTCTGTTCCATTAAATGATAGAATCTTTTATTAAGTAGTGAGATGCAGGTCAAGAGAACCCATTGCTCTGCCTGGACTGAGGTGCTGCTCTGGGCTGTTTCTGTAGCTTGTTCACACAGCAGCAGAACAGGGGCCTGTAATACACACACACACACACACACACACACACACACACACACACACACATACACACAGACACACATACACACACATACACACACATACACACACAGACACACACACACACACACACACACACACACACACACACACACACACACACACACACACACACACACACACACACACACACACACACACACACACACACACACATACACACACATACACACACAAACACACACACACACACACACACATACACACACACACACACACACACACACACACACACACACACGTAAAACTAAACCCCATAGATAGACCACCAACTGTTTTTAACAATAAAAGTTATGTCTAGATGATCTCACTGTCTTTTCAGTATCAGTTTTCAGGACTTGCAGAATTTTCTTCACACATCAGGTGAATGGTTCCCATTGTAGCATATCCTCAACCCTTTCTTAAAACCTTGTATTTTGGGGCTGGAATGGTGTCTTAGTGCTTAAATGCACCTGCTGCTCTTATAGAGGAGCCAGTGTTCAGTCCCCAACACTGACAGGGCAGGGACTCCAGTTCTCGGAGAGCCAACACCTTTTCCTGAACTCCGCCTGCACTAGGCCGTGCATGTGGCACACATCCATATTCACAGGAAAAACATTTGCACACATAAAATACAAAATAAAGCAATTAATACACCATTTTTATTTCGAGACAGTTCTCACTAGGCTGCCAAGGCTGACCTAGAACTCACTCTATATTCAAGAAACACCCTGGACTCATGATCCTCCTGTCTTAGTGTTGCAAGCTGTTAAATTTTCATGCCTTCTCAGTCCATATAATTGTACCCGTATTTGTCTAATTTCAGGGCTGGCCACTTGGTATTGGATAATGAATTGATGTGCTCTTCCCTGGGGAGCATTGCTTCTCCCATTCTCTCTACTCCTCAGGTACCTATAGTTTCTTGTCTAGGGTTTCAGTCCCACGAGCCTTCCCCATTGCCTGTGAACATGTCCGTTGTTGTGTTCATTGTCCAGGCAGCCAAGCTGATGAGACTTCATTGGTGAAGCTTCTCCGACACTTCTCGGAGGCAAAAATCTCACAGCAAACTTCGCGTTCCTCTAGTTCTTTGCGATCTCCCCACCCCTTCTTCTGCTATGGACCCTGAGCCCTAGATGCAGGAGGTGGGCGGTAGACGTATTAGCTGGGGCTGCACACCACATGATCACTTGGACTCTGCATTTGGATTGGTTGTGGTTTTCTGTAATGGACTCCATCTGTTACAGGGAGACACTTCATTACTGTCTTTTGATGAAGGTTGAGGCCTATACTTATCTGTGGGTATAAGAATAAATATTTAGAACATAGCTAGGGACTGTGCCAGCTTTAAAGTTGTGGTTCTACTTCATGACTTCATCGGCTGTGGCATTAGGCTTTTCTGATGTGGGTTCTAGAGGCTCAAGCTGGGGTCCTCATGCTTGTTAGTTACACTTGGGTGAACTATCAGCCAAAACAGGAAGGAGGCACATTATTGAATAAGATAGCTCGAATCCTAATGAATCACCCTTCCAGTGTTTGTTATTGCTAAGAGTTCCTCCAGTCTTAACCAAGGAGACCAGAGATCGTGACTAGCACACATACGTAGATGATAAATACCACGCTCTCTCTGCTGAAATGGTTTTGAGAAAACTATGGACTTTATAGGACCAAAAACATAATTTAGAGAGATGAAAAAGCAAGGATATTTTTAGACTGAAAAAACCTGAATGGTTTATCTGTCAGAAGAAATGATAAAGGGTGCCCTCAAGCAGTAAACACACACACACACACACACACACACACACACACACACACACACACACACCAAAACCTCCAAACAAACCAAGAGGGAAGACACAGACTTCAGGAGGAAAAGAATAATTGATATGGGTGTTTAAAAGAAAAATATAACTAAAATTCTGATCATAAAACAACAAAGGTTTGGGACTGAGATAGAATGGGATTCATGGAAGCCGATATTTCAAAGGTAGCCACAGATACCAATAGTTCTGTATCCGTTCTAAGAACATGAAGTTAAGACTATTTTAAAGTCTGAAGAGTGGCCGCTGGAGGGATGGAATAGGCCAGGAGCAGAGAATAATCGGGTGTGAATATGAAACTGTAGACAAACATGGCTGAAACATGATTTTCCTGAGGGCGATGGTTGGAGAGCTGGGAGTGGACGTCGGGGAAGAGGTCCAAAGAGAGATAGAAAGATCTGCATGGCGATCATATGGAATTTCAAAAACATTTCTTCACTACTTTTTGTATTATTTGGGAAAAAATGTAAGCAAGACATGCGTGTATTATAATTTTGGGAAGCGATTAAGAGTGTGGGTAAATAAGACAGGAAAATAATAGAGGGCTATTTAGGATGAGGGAGGGGACCCCAGGATGGGGGAAGGGTGACAAGGGAGGGCACTGGAGAACTGATTATTATCCAAACATATAATATGAACAGATCATAATGAAGCCCATTGTTTTAGACAATGAATATATATTCACACACACACACACACACACACACACACACACACACACAAATCTTGGGTGCAAAGTACATAGGCACAGTCCTTTGCGATCAAGATTTTATCATCTCAAGCTCACAGTAGGTGCTCACTTACAAACACAGGTTTGACTATTCTCAGCTGCATTTTGCCGAGAAGTTTTAGCCCCTCCAAACACCATTCTTTCTTCATAATATGAAGGTCCCAGTGTTCCCATATCTGCCTCTCTTGGTCTGCTTAACCTTGATTTCTGCCCAGCATATTCTGATATGGTTATAGTTTCTGGGATTCAGCTCAGAATGCCTGGCCTCCAAGTACTTTTAAGATGGAAAGTTTGAAGTCTCCCCATTGAAAGATACTGCACGGATTCCTGGGAACGCAGAGAAATACACCCGCAGTCTCGTCCTCAATGTGTCTGACCTTTGCTGGGATGGGATGAGGTGGTCTTGACCTTCAGCTCCATGGGGTGAATTTATTTTACTGCCAGGCGTTTATGGTGGCCTTTGTCTTTGTAGAAAGTAGTCATCTCGAAATGTCACACGTTCGCTCTTAAACACACGTTTTAAATTTGACCATGCAACTGTGCATGATGCGAAAGCAGGAGGGTGGACTTTTTGGGGACGGACAGAGAGTTTTGTGGCAGCCAATCAGAATGGTCAGTGTACAATGAAATGTGCCTACGGAAAGGTAATAACAAAACTCATTATTTTGTTCACTAAGAAAATAGTTTTTAAAGCTAAAATTAAGCGTAGTTACCTTTTTCTCTAACTCCAAGAGAACCTTTGCTAGCAGGAGACAACGCTCTCCCACTTATTTGTGCCTCCAGAGGAAATGGAATGCCAATAGGTGTGAGCTTTGGGCCATCAGAGGTAGTCAGGCTGGATGACCATGGTTAGAGGACTCCAGGTTCCTTCTAGGTCTGTAATTCAAGAATTCTGGAATCATTGATGCTAGTCTCTAGAGTCAGATTAAACCCTTGAAAACATACCTGTACGGGAACCTCTAAAATAACCACCAAGTACTCCATGCCAAGAAGTTCCATGATCGCCAGGAACTCTGAAGTCAGGTGCCTTGTCAGACAAGGAGATATTTCCCCCATTGTCTCAAGGCCCATTCTAGACAAGCAAATGCTCCATCTGTGACAAAAACCCCTTACTGCTGCTTTCTGGGTAGAACAGAACTCATATTGGATGCCTGTGCTAGGAAGCTGTTTGCCTTACAGGCAGCAAAGCCAATGAGGCTCTTTCTGAAGTCCTCGATGGGACATCAGAAATGAAATGTACTCTGCTGCGCTCTGGGCTCTGATGTCACACAACATCCCTTTGGAATTTACCATGTGCCACCCTGGCTTTATGAGTTAGCGTTAGGCAAGCAGGTTTGGTCTACTAATGATCTTCTAAGGGAAGGAACTGTGACTTCTTCTTTGTATCACCCACAGCATTTAGCTGATTGTTCTACAAAGGTTGGGACCCATTGGATAGAAACCGCTCGGGCTGAGCTCATTCTAACGATGGCACTGTGCCTCTCGTCTCATTTGCTGGTGCTTCTTTGCTCCCGTGTCTCCTGTGTGTCCTGTGGATAGCAGGGTTGTATAGGCAGCCACACAGAGCGTGAAGCAAGGGGTGATATTCCAGGAAGAACTAAAGCAAAAACAGCTTTAAAGAAGCAAAGAAGCCAAACACCACAACGGGAAAATTCAGAGCAAAATAAGAGTCGGAGGAATAGTTTGAACTCTAAGGAAGACTAAGAAGTATGGTTCTGAGTGTGCCAGCATTTCTAGGAGCTCATCTTGGAGCCAGGAGGATATGAGTAGACAGGGGACACATGGGAGGATGTCAGAAGACGGTTTGTGAGAGCCAGGTACCACAGAGGGACCTGGATCCTTAGGGAGAGGGTAGGAGTGTTGGACTTCCCAAAACTATCCCAGAGCATCACTGATTTCCCAGTACTTTATCTGTCTATCTGTCAGGCCCAGAGCATCACTGATTTCCCAGTACTTTATCTGTCTATGTGTCAGGCTCCCTGCAGCATCAGCTCCTTGGTTCTTCCAGTTTCCAATGGGTCAATGGAGCTCAACATCAGAATATGTCACAGGAACTCCCAGGACACAGCTTGCCTTGTCACATGGAGGTGAAGCTGGGAAGGATGGGCAGGCTCTGGGTACCTCCTGCCAATGTGTGCACACTCTGCCTCTAAGGACATGGCAGTGTGAGGTCTAAGAAGAGACTCTGGTGGTCCTTGGCTACATTCCACTCCCTGGCATCTTGTTTGTCCCTGTCTAATGATTCTTGGCTTTACAGAGTCTGAGGCCAACTCTTCTGCTACCCTCTTTCCTGAGTACTGAGTTTTAACCCCTGGGTTCAGGCTGTCCAACCTAAGCTCCCAGGGCAGCTGAGGAGACATTGGTAGGAGGAATGGTGTCAGCTTACAAGCAGTTGTCTTGGCTGAAGTGGCATCTGAGAAGGTTGGCTTCCATAGTCATTTATGTTTTATTAGGTGACTGTGGTACAGAATGGTCTACAGGATTCAAAAGGGCTAAAATTCCTTGAATGAGAATAGCTCCATAGGCTCATATATTTGGATGCTTGGTTCCCAGGTAGTGGAACTACTTCAGAAGGATTAGGGTCCTTTGTTGGAGGAAGTGTGTCACCAGGGGAAGGCTTGAAGGCTTTAAAAGCCCATGCCATTCACAGTTACTTATCTTTCTCCCTCTCTCCCTCTCTCCCTTTCTCCTTCTCCCCTTCTCTCCTTCTCTCCACCTGCCCCCCCTCTGCTTCTCTTTTGTAAATCAGATGTAAGATCTTAGCTACGGCCCCTTAGCAGCGATGACTGCCTGCCTGCTATCACGTGCGCTACCATGATAGTCATGGACCCTCGGGAACTGCGAGCCCCAAATTAAACGCTTTCTTTTATAGGTTAACTTGGTCATGGTGTGTTGTCACATCAATAGAAAAGCAACAGAGACAAGGGTGAGTCGTCAGTGTGAAGTGTGTGGCATTTACTAGTCTAGGAGGTGGGTGATGTGTATAGGAGGAGTCGCAGGTACATCACAGTAAGTAGGGTGTTCAGCCTCCATTTTTTGGGGTACGATGCATTGGGAAACTCTATTTTCAAACCACAGATCTTGCATAGGCTCTGTCCCACCGGCTCCTTGCCTATTTCATGGACACTGTCACACCCAGAATGGGGTTCTAAAGGAGGAGGAATTCCCTTCTGGAGGAGCTTGATGAGTCCCGAGAGTTCAGAATACATAGGTGTGTTTTTGCGTCTTGCTAGTCACCATACCTGGACTTCTGCATCTGTGAACTAGGCTGTGCTGGTTAGGGGTGTGTGTGTGTGTGTGTGTGTGTGTGTGTGTGTGTGTTTCAATTTGACACAAACTAGAATCATGCAGGAATAGGGAACCTCAACTGAGAAAATGCCATCAGAATGCATTTTCTTAATTAATGATTGATGTGGGAGGGCCCAGCCCTCTGTGGATGGTGCACTCCTGGGCATGTGGTTCTGGGTTATATAAGAAAACAAACCGAGTGAGTCACAGAGAGCAAGCCAGTGAGCCACATTCCTCCGTGGCCTCCGCTTTAGTTCCTGCCTCCAGGTTTCTACCATGAGTTTCTACCCTGCCGTCCCCTGGCTGATGGGCTATACATAACTTCTAAGGCAAAGAAACCCTTTCCTCTGCAAATTGCTCAGGTCATGTTTAACACAGCAACAGGAACTTGACCAAGACATGGTAGAGTGTGTTAGCGGTCAGTCTAAGCTCCACCCCCATGGTTACCTGGCAACAGTCAGGTATGCTCCACCCCACAGTTGCGTGGCAACAGCCAAGTATGCCTGACTCACTATAAAAGGGGCTGCTTGCCCCGCTCCTCACTCTCTTGCTCTCTTGCTCTTCCCCTCTTCCCCTCTTCCCCTTTGTCCCTTCTCTTCCCATTCCCCTCCCCACTTCCCTCCACCTGCTCACGGCTGGCCTTTACTCCTCTCTTCTTCTACTCTTTTTCTTTCATTAAACCTTTCCACATGGGACCATGTTGGCTTGTTGTGTTTTGTCTGGACGTGAGCTGATATTTCAACCCCAACAGAGTGTACCGACTTTATAGGGAATCTGAGGATGAAATGAGCTGTTTTATGGCATGAATAATAGTGTGGAAATAAAGTTTCAGAGAATGGGAATCTAGGGAGGGCAGGACCTAGTAAGTTGAGGAACAGACCATAGTCTACCACTTATAAGCTCTGTGGGCCAGGATGAACGGTTTAACCCCTCAGAGTTTGAGTCTTTCATTAGTCATATGGAGGGTATTAGTGGCTGTGAGAATTAAATGAGACAAAGGTATGAGCCATGGAACATAGTGTTTGTCCCCCGTGATGTGAGGGCAGACACTATGTCCTTGAGTTTGTAGTAAAATGTTTCATAAGGCTTTGACTGTGGCCTTGCATGAGAGATACAGTCACCATGGCGGCACTGAGGAGGAAGCATTGCCCTTTTGGGGCTGGGCTAGCACAGAAAAGAATACAGGGTAGGAATGGAGAAGTGAGATGCTGTGAAGGGGTGGGGGAGGAGGGAGCGTGAGCCAGAAGACAGAGAGCTATAGGATAGTCAATAAAGCCATCTGCTAAGTGATATCTATTGTTATGACAATGCCTAGGTTTCAAAGGCCAGGAAGAAAATCTTCCAGTTTTCTGGGGAAGAAGGATAAATAGATAACCAGGAACCAAAAGAGTCTAATGGTTCTTATTTCCTTAACTGTAATAAGAGTTCCTAGAATATAGACATATGGGAGTGGGAGGGAGAAAGAGAATTTTAGTGAAGGACCCTCATCCCAGTATCCCACACGTGATGCGTATCCTTTGTTGAGCTGAGCATTGAAGCCCGTCATCTTCCTTTAGAAACCAAGGGTCTGGATCATACCAGTAGGGTGGGACTATCTCAGTTGTGAACCCTTAAGTTTCACAGCCACGTTGATGTCAGCAAGAAGGCACTGCATGGTGGAGTTTCCTTGGTGAGTGTGGGGAAAAGGGTGGTCACTATCATGGAGCTGTGGTTAAAAGGACAGTACTCAACTCCCAACGCCGTGGGAACTGGCTTTAAGCCGGTTCTTCAAGTATTTTTATTGTCTTTTAGAAGAGAGGGTGTGTGTACACATACACTACCTGTGCCTAGACTTAGCAAGCAGGTTTTTACTTTTTCTACCTCTTCCCACTGGGCCTTTGGTTGGAAAAGGGAACCATTTTGTGATAAGAAAGCTGGAAGCTGGCCAGCTCCCTTATCGCGCAGGGGCCTCCAGCAGGCATCTGTAGCCACTTTGAAACTCGTACGTTCTTTCCCTCCACTTAATTCTCGAGGTGAACCCTGTATGAACAAATGTATCTCTCCACCTCAGGGCTAGAAACACCACAGCCTAGAGGTGCAGCCATGGACTTCTGACCTCAAAAGGAGGTTTTCCCCATCCCATGGTACCTCCCCCACCTCATTCTCCCGTATGACATGTCTGCCCCAAGACAGTTGGCTATCACAGTTGCAGTCGGTGGCAGTTCCAAGGCTCTCAATCATTTTTCCCTGTTGCTGGGGGTCCAGGCTTCTTTAAGACCATACATAATACATAAATTAGTATGTTGAGCTGATTCCCACACTTTTTTCCACAGGCTTTCGGTTCTTCCTGAGATCAATACAGCTTAAAAGAAAAGGAAAAGCCAGCTCAGCTGGTGTGCGGATCCCAGCCTGGCTGAGGGGCTGTAGCACAGCCCACCTTCCTGGGGTGTGAACCGTGCCTCACGGCTCAGCTTGCTTATCCCTAATGAGCTGGGATGTGGAGGGATGCGGTTGTGCATTCGAAATCCAGTAAGCACGGAGTAGTGGCCTGGGTCCACACCGTTGATGAAACTCTGTTGGAAAGACATTGCTTTCAGGCCCGAGCAGGCAAGAGTGGGAGATGTGTGAGGATCTGTTCTGTCCTACGCTGCTTCTGAATGGCAGCCTTGCCAAGGTTTCCCAACATCAGAGATGAAGTCACATAGAGAGAACAAAAGAGCAGCAATCCCAAGGACACGGACTGAGTGTATCAGAACAAGTTGCAAGAGAATCTCCATCCTTGGCTCAACTCAGCATCCCACAGAAACAGTCGGTTAAGCACTAGGCTTCGAACCCAGGGCTTGCTGGTTCAACAGGGTGAAGGGACCCTCTGTAGCCCAGTGTAGGCAATTCAAGGAACCTATGGGTATTCAGGTGTTTTATGAACGCTCCTTTTGCACACTTATGCATGGAGCCTCCATTGCCTACATATAACTTGCTCATACTTCCAGTCTTTTATCACTTTCCTTTCCTTTCCTTTCTCCTCTCTCTCTCTCTCTCTCTCTCTCTCTCTCTCTCTCTCTCACCATTCTTTTTTTTTATTCTTTATTTTTTTTGAGTATGAAACTGCAGCCTTTGACAGGATATGTAGATAAAAGATCTCACGGGGATAAGAGCTAGAGAAAACTTTAACGAGGAGAGCTGAGACCGTTTTCAAAGCCCCTCTGCAGTGCACAGAGTGGGTCAGGGCTGGCAGAGCGTGAGGTGACACACCATGTCACTGGGCTGCAGTGCACGCTCAGGCCTCGCTCTGATGAGCTGGGCAATTGGGGGACTGTTTGAACAGACCAAAGAAAAATATCAAAAGGCAAATTGGAGTCAGGGAGAAAATGAATAGCCCATGATCTCCAAGGGAGATTACAGACGTAATGACAAAGTAGTGAGGATTTTTTTTTAAAGGGGCTGTTATTCTAAGAAAGGTAATTTTGTTCAACTTTTTTTTTTAAGAGTGGAAAAGAGGATGAAGAGATCAGCACCAGCTAAATCATCGCTGTCAGATAAAAGATAAATCTTTCATTAGGAAACATGTCTTTGCATGCCCTTTTGACATTGAGGAATATATTTGATGTAAGGATATGGGGCTTTATCAAAACCATAATATGCTAAAATAAACAAAGCTACAATGTCATGTTTTATTAGAGAACAGCAAGCCATAAAAACTGTGGAAAAGAACTTTTGAGATTTATAGCGTGTCTCGGTATGGCAGCTTGGCTCCGTTTAATAAAATTTTAAGAGCTACACTTTGTGACAGTTTACAAAGTCAGCAAACTTAGCTGGTAAAGCAAAAGGAGCCACTGGGACCCCATGCTAGTCATGTCTGCACCTCAGGGACCAAAACACCCGCAGAAACAACTCAAAGAGAGGAGTGCTGTATTTCCACTAAAGGTTTCCATCCATGTTATTGGATGTGTGATTTTGGGCAGTAGTATGTGGCAAAGGTTCCTAATGGAAGGCAGTGTGCAGATGTGGCACATCTGTGCTGGGTCACCTTCTCCTCTCACCTTCTTTCTTCCTTCCTTTTCCTTAGCCTCCACATGAGACAGTGTTGCCTCCTCAGTCTATGGGATAGCACCCCCTCCCCGGTTACTTCTCTTTGGAAACTCCCTCAGAGGTGTTCATTATTGAAGCATCTGTGTACTTCTAAATCCAAACAAGCTTACCAAATGAATCATTGATATTGAAAGAATTGTGTATGACTTTCATGTACATATTCCAAGATTGCAGAGTTTAGAACTCTTCATTTATTATATATAAGTACAATGTAGCTGTCATCAGACACACCAGAAGAGGGCATCAGATCCCACTACAGAAGATTGTGAGCCACCATGTGGTTTGCTGGGATTTGAACTCAGAACCTCTGCAAGAGCAACCAGTGCTCTTAACCACTGAGCCATCTCTCCAACCCCAGATCTCTTGCAACACTGTTGCCCATACAGTCTCTTCCCTCCATCTCCCTACATCACCTAGACACCTAAAGATTGCAGCTGCTTCTTATTCTGAGTCAGGGGACAGGGATAAGAGGAACCCTTACCATGAAGAGGTTCTCAGGGAGACCACTTGCTATGTGTCCTTCTGGGACTTGGTGTTTCTGCTACCTTTCTTCTCTCTACCATCACAGCCCTAGGCCTCACCTTTTATACTCTAACATCTCAGCAGTGCCGCTGTGGACTGCTGGGACCAAGCTTTTCACTCATCATCCTTTGGAGGACACATCCAAATCATGGTATCCTAGCAATGAGACTTGGTAGAGTCCTGGGGTGAACTCTGTGGACAGATTTCATTAATGGAATATGTAATATGCTCATAGTTATGACCTGGTGAACCACACAGATGTTTTGGTGCCAGATTTCTAGAATGAGGACCTCTCTTACGCCACCCTCACCTGATACTTGCCATTATCTAGATGGTTGCTATTGAAAGCTGACATCATTTAATGTTCTGTAGGTACCAAGTCACTAAGGAGACAGGCTGTGTTCCAAATTACTTGTCTCTAGAAAGTACGCACATCACATGATCGTATTATTTGCTATTCTGGCTTGAGTCATGGAAACACGGACAATAAATCCGACCAGCCAAGTTAACAGTGGAGATGGTCCCGCAGAAAAAGAGGATCTTTTCCTAAATCCAAACTCTTAACAATATGTTTCATCAGAGCGGCTGGTCTAATAGCCCCCCCGTTGGGCTTTCTTTCTGTGCTTAAAAGCCCGCGATATTTGGCAGAACTTTCTCACATAACCACGGCCACAAGTTGTTTTTACTTGGGGGAACTTTATTAAAGTAAGCCACGTGGCATGTGGTACTTGATCTGGCGTTCAGCACTGGATTGCTTTCTCTTGTTCTGAAGTCTCCCTGTTAGCATACAAAGCAAGGGACACTCCTGCAGCTGAAGGGGGTTAGCTCCCCCCAGGCCCCCACCGAGGGAATTACGCTTAAGTGCTCTATGAGAGCTGCGTATGGTTTACTTGCCGGGTGCTTACCACACCTTCAGTAGACGCTCGGAGTCAGTCCCCGGTGCATAGCCCTAGTTAGGGGTTTCAGAGCCATCGAGTTCAGAAGCATCGTGTTCTCTGGCGCTTGTTTTGGAGTGAGCGCAGCCCCAAGTAGAGAGCCCTGGGAGAGCTCACTGGCCTTGGGCTGGCCTTGGGTCTCTGGCTGGGGGCTGTGTTTAGAGAAGGAAGGATTGGGAACTAACCTCTCAAGAGGTCACCACAACCCTGCCTTATGCCAAAGCGAGCCGTGGAATGAACTTCAATCTCCCCGTTACTCTTTTTCTCTGTGTGTCGTCTTCAGTTCCTCTCCACAAAATCCAGGTATCCTGCTCTCGGGGTCCAGGAGAGGCAACACTGGGGATAGAATGAGGAGGCTGAGGAACAGGGTCAAGTTAGAAAAGGAGACCCAAATGAGAACTCTAACAAAGTACTTGCTGGGAAGCACTTTGGTGTGTGAGAGTGAGCAGGGAAAGGAAACAGACAGAGAAACCTAGAGACAGTTTGAAGGTCTCTCCTCAATTCCTGGCTAAATCAAATTATCACCCATAATATTGATTTCCTCCCCCAAATAGAGGAGCTGGGGGGGGTGCGCCTTTTATGACAGAACTGTGCTACTTTGCACAGGAGAAAGTCTCAGAAAATGTCAAAACCAACCATGACATTGAAAACACAAAACTAACTGGAATCCCAAGGGACAAAGGGTTCCACCCTGCAGTGCCCAGGAGAATTGCGCTGGCAGTCAGAACAGGCAGTCGGAACAGAATACTTAACAATGAACTAGTGTCTGGCTGAACCAAGGGGACTTCTTTCCTGAAGAGTTTGACATGGTCACAAGTCTGAGAGGCAAGGATACCATTGAGAACTGGTTTTCAGAGCTGAGATGACAGGGCAATCACGTGTCCTACCACAGTGACATTATAGAAGGGCTCAAGTGAGGACCTTCCCCAAAGCACTTTCTGAGAAGCACCTTGGTGTCTGAAAGAGTGAAGGGCAGACTAGAATAGAGACAGAGAAAGCCAGAGGTGGGTTCGAGGACACCCTCACAAGCACAGGTTGATTCTGTTCCACAGTGAGAGTGCCATTCAGTGCTGTACATCCCTGAGAAAGACAGACACCAGAAGTTTCCATAAACAAACCTCAGAGTCTGAAGACCCAGAAATCCTAAGTGAAGCGTTAAGTTCTTTGTCAGACCCTTAAATGAAAGCTGTTTTCAGGTCTTAGTGATAAAGGGGAGGATGAGGGAAGGGGATGGCACCGGCGTCTCCTTGAACCCATGAGCCACGCGTCAGGAGCCCACTTCTCCTTCCCCAAGGGCGTTCCTCGCACTCTAGCCCAGAAGGGCTTGGCAGGGAGCTTATAGATAGGTCTTTAAATGAACCTGAAATACACCCCAATAGAATTTAGACATGAGGAAAACTGAAAGTGTGGCATTTGCTGGAAAATGGGTGCAGCTAGAGATAAACATAGTACACAAAATAAGTCTTATTCTCTCCTTCTCTCCCTCTCTCTCTCTCTCCCTCCCTCTTTCTCTCCTTCTCTCTCTTCCTCCCTCTCTCTCTCATGAGCTCTAGGCTGTATGTTTGTGTGTGTGTGATATAAAGGCAGAAGGCGGACTGAGTGAGCCCCTAGTAATAGACACTGCTCCCGCAGCCACAGACTGTCCTCTAGCTCTGAAGAGTTACATTATCGTATATCATATATTATTGTATATTATATATTGTCATTCAAATGGCCAAAGAGAACAGTGATTCAGCTTCCTCCTTCACTCTTGCTCCGCACATTTCTTTTCCCTGTCTGGACTCCATGGCCTCAGGCCATTCATGGGTGACCCCCAAACACAGCTCGAGACTCCATTCTGCTTGGCTAGACGGTTTCAGCTTGTCGGTAAGAGCTCGCCCCTCTTCGCTCAGACGACTGCAGCGTAGGGTGGTCCTGTGCATGCTGCTGAGTTTTCTGATTTTTCGGAGTTATCTTTCGTATGGTCTAGCTGTCATGTGCCTGGTTACAGCTGATGGCCACCTAATGAACAGGGTTTTGCCTGGGTGAGAAGATTCTGGCCTGGGCAGGCAGCTTATTCTCAAGAAATGTATACAAGCCAGGTTGGAAAAGCCTTGTCTGACTTCTTTGGGGACCAGTCTTCAACCTATCTTGTGGGATGGTCCGTTTTCCTCCTTTTGCCCTAAGCCATATTTCTTTGGGCCCCAGGATCACAGCACATAATTAACTCGAGTCCCAAAGAAGAGTAGGTAACTGTACACTCCTGTCTATCCATAACCCATCTGTCTGTCTGTCCACTCACCCAACCTCTCTCTCCATCCACACATGTAATCTTCATAGGAGAGTTAAGAGAGGCAAGGAAAAGCAGAGAGCTTAGCTCGACAAACACATTTCCTGATTACTATTGTATCTTTTATTTAATTGAAGTCAATTTATTTACTTGATACAGTGCTAAGAGGGCAAGAGATTTCACATCTATCACAAAGGGGATGCGGATTTTTGAAAATGCCAAAGGCCCTGGCTTAGGGCTTATGTGGAAGATTAGGACTGCCCTCACATTTCCTGATCTCTGCTTCATCTGAGATGGATGAAGCTATTTTTCTCTTGCTGTTCATGGCTTACAGTTCACTGCTTCTGAAGAATAAGCTTTCTCTTGGCCTACTCTATAGATGAGTTTCTGAGACCTATACCCCTGGTCTATGGCTCACAGAGGGCTGGGGCTCGGTGAGAAAAGTGAGCTTAGCCTCAGGAACTAGCATTTCATTGTCGGACTCTGCTGTCTTTTGGCTGCTCTTAGCCACTTGTGGTTTCAATGAAAATCGTCTCCATGGGCTCACAGGGAGTGGCACGATTAGGAGGTGTGGCCTTGCTGGAGTAGGTGTGGCCTTGCTGGAGTAGGTGTGGCCTTGCTGGAGTAGGTGTGGCCTTGCTGGAGTAGGTGTGGCCTTGCTGGAGTAGGTGTGGCCTTGCTGGAGTAGGTGTGGCCTTGCTGGAGTAGGTGTGGCCTTGCTGGAGGAAGTGGTCATTGGAGGGTGGGCTTTGAGGTCTTAGATGTTCAAACCACTCTCAGTGTGCCATTCTCTTCCTGCTGCCTGCAGATCCTGATGTAGAACCTTCCAGCACTGTGTCTACCTGCATGCTGCCGTGTTTCCCACCATGGTGATAACGGACTAAACCTCTAAACTGTGAGCCAGCTCCAATTAAATGTTTTCCTTTAGAAGAGTTGCTATGCTCATGGTGTCTCTTCACAGCAAGGACACCCTAAGAAACCACTTGAGGTGGTCTTAAGTCCTTCTGCTCCTGAGCCTATAAATGCCCAGGGCCTTTGGACCACCCTCAACCTTTGCCAAAACCAGTCTAGGCAAGAGGAGGCAGATACCTCTCCCCGTCGTGTACCATGGTGCCGATGTCCCAGAGGATGGCAAGCAGTCAGTGGTGATGACTCTTATGACAGGCAAGAAACCCAGGGATGGTGAGCAGGGAGCCCTTACAGCCCTGCAGCCTCCTGTCTCATGCAGACGCTGGATGCGTGCAGTTCTGCCTGAGTGTCCTCACCCATCCTAAGTTTGCTGTGTTTTCTCAGGTCAAGTTGCCTGTGAGATTCATCTCACTTTAGAGAAACTTTTAGCTTTCATTGCTCATGCTACCCAGCCAACATTTGGAAGTATAATTTACTGGTGGCCAGGAAAACAGAGTCCAGTGCAGCCCAGCTGAAATCTAGGTACACAGTAGGTGCTCAGGAAATACTTGCTGAACCGATAGCAGGAATACCATTTCCCAAGTTGCCTTGTTGAATTCTGGAAGTGACTTTCATGGAAGGAAGCCAGGCCTCTAGACCAGCAGTTCTCAACCTGTGGGTTACAAGCCCTTTGGGGGTTGACTGGCTGCTTCACAGGGATTGCCTAAGACCATTGTGAAACACAGATATTTACATTCCAATTCATAACAGCACCAAAATTAGCTATGCAGCAGCAATGAAAATAATTTTATGTTCTGGGGGGCACCACAACGTGAGAGACTGTATTAAAGGGTCTGCATTAGGAAGGTCGAGAAGCACTGCTGTAGATGAAGAGTGATGGGTCTTTGTTGTTGTTTGTTTGTTTTGTTTTTTAAAATCTACGTGGGGACTGCCGAGAAAGTGGATAAACAAGTCCGAAGGTTGAGGAGGAGAAGCTAGCACTCTAAGTATATCCATGTGGGTCGGAGTCCGCCATTCCGCACGGCCGGGCAGGTGTTGGGTAGTAGGGAAGTGAGCAGAGATACTGCTCTGGAGGTGAGGGGGCGTGGGTGGGAAAGCAACGTTTATGATGCGGTAAAGCTGGAGTTGGTTTGGGGGTCCCTGGGCCTGCGATGTGGCTGGGGCCGTGGGGTTCTCTGACTCTTGGACATCCAGACGATGCTGGGAGTTGCAGAAGGACAGAGAATGGAGTCGGGGCCTGTGATTGTGGGACAGTGTCTATCCTGGGCCTTGGGGGTGGGGAGAAGCGGAGGTATGGGTCGTCTCAGCGGTCATTGCGCTTAGCTCGGTGGTGGCAGGATGGAAGGACAGAGATGCCTTCCGTGGGAGATTTAGTTGCCACTAAAGGTGAAGACCTTCTGCGTGGTTCCCATGGTGATGGTAGAAGAGACGGTCCATGGTTCTAAACTGTGTATTGACTGTTCATGGCAGAAAAATAGATGCAGGCCTAACCGTACCCACCTCTCAGGATGGACTTGAGGTTAAATCCCGTTTGCAAGGAGGAATGTCTGGGAAGGGAAGCTTGTTGGCTAAGCCCTCAGCACCTCTAGGTACCTCTTAGCATGGAGAGCTCTGTTCTGGGCCTAGGAGACCACGTGATGTGTTCCTTATGTGGGGAGTGTGGCACGCGTTCCGGGCCAGGAGTCTGGCAGGGAGTGGGGAGTCGCCTAAGTCTCGGATGTGTGCCCACGGAGTCTGCAGGTCTCAACCCGCTCTACCTTACCAAAATCCCACAGACAGCAGAGAGCAGGGGGACATTTATTTATTTTTTCTTTTATTGGGTATTTTTTAAAATTTACATTTCAAATGTTATTCTCTTTCCCGGTTTCCCGGACATAAGCCCTCTGAGAGGGACATTTATATCTGACTTGTTTAGGAAGCAGGACTCAGAGAAGGAGTGGACTGCCTCAGATTCCATACGGGAGAGGGGCCAGTCACGTGAATTATAGGGCCCAGTTAAAAAATGAAAGTTCTGTGTGTTTCATGTTTAATATTCTTTTAAAATATAATATTTTATTCATTCTTTGAGAATTTCATGCAATTTTTTAAAAAAAATCATATTCACATTCCACTCCACCCATCAACTCCTTCTAGACTCACTCCTGCTCCATACATATCCTCTCTCCAACTCTTCAGAGTGTGGGAGATGGCTTAATGGATGAAGTGTTTGCCATCAAGTGTACGGGCCAGAATTTGGAGTCCCAGCGCCACACTAAGCAGGGCAGGTGTGGCAGTCCACCTATAACCCCAGCATCGGTGGGTCAGAGATAAAGAATCTTAGGAAAAGTTGGCTAGCCAAATTCGTGAGGTCTGTCTGGGCTCAGTGAGAGACCCTGCCTCAGTAGATAAGGTAGAGAGCGATAGAAAGAGACAGCTGAAGTCAAGTCTCTACACCTACATCTGTATATATGCACGCACACATATGAACATGTGTATACACACATATACATGTGTGCATCATAGAGAATCCCAGGCCATTTTTTAAAAAAAGAAAATCAAGACGACAACAGCAGATCGTTGACTCTCTACCCTTCTAAATGTAGGTCCTATGGGGCTGTGCAGGCCACACATGCATGAAGTTCATCTCTAGAGAGAGACATTGTCTATCTCTAGTCCCTACTCGGAGGACGATTTGGACGGTCGTTCACATCAGCTACCTTCTGATTCAGTCTCTTTTTCTCCCACAGCCGATTAGCATCCTGTCTGCTTGCTGGGTATCAGGGCTTTCTGGATTCTGAGTAGCATACTTTGGGTTTGACTTCCACACCATTTGTTTCCCAGAGGCTCCGAGCTCAGCCTAGCAAATGGCCTCTTCTTAATTGGGCCTCTGCCTAAACTACATCTCCTCCTATGCTTGAAGGAGCTGGGCCGATCACAGAGAAACCTAGAAGACTTGCTTTCCTCTCATCCCAGAGACTCAGCTAGGGTAGTTTCTCAGTCAGCTAGCTACCTGATTCCTCCTCCAGTTTCTCCCTGAACCCCTTCAGTCTTCAACGCCCACACCCCCAAAACAAGAGGCTGCATGAGGCTTTCCCCTCTCCAACAAAGAGGAGGAATGTGTGCAGACACACAAACAAGAGACGGTTTTAAATGATCCCATTGAGTCGGCCCTCCGCTTGTTGGAGGCTGCAGGAGTACAGGACGGTAGAGGTCCAGGTGAGTTCGCTGTTTGTAGAAGATGCCTTACTCCATGCTACCGAACTCCCCTGGGAGTGTGCATGGAGTTGGAAAGGCACATCTGGTGGGCACTGCAGAAATCACATAAAATAAAACCTCATTGTTCTCCCCTCAATTTCAAAAGCAAGGCTCCTATGCTCGCTTTACTGTGCTTAACATGCATCTTGCATGTGCCATGGCTGGTAATGTCACCCAGGAGTCTTTGCTTGGAAGATGGTTGGTGTCTCTCAGGCCCAGCAGCCTGGACACTTCATTAGGCCAACCTTCTTTCCACTGATCTTCTGTTTCCTGGCCTCCTTGGGGTCTCCTGAGGTCTTATGTTTGCCAGCTCAGCCTGATTCAAGCCCTCTTTTCATGTTCCTTGAGCTGGGATTCAGTTAGTGGCTTTGCACAGCATAGAATCTTGCCCAGCTCAACTCCTTTCCCATTGGCCTCTGATGAAGAATAAATTGAGAGAGACCTGGTGAGGAAGTTCTGCTGAGTCTTCCCATTTGGGGACAGGGCGGGCACGTTGGCAAATCTCACTCGAAGCTGTCACCTCTACCTCCAGAATATTCAACAGGGCAGATTTTTCCATAAATAACACGGAGAACTGATCGTATGTGCCGGCTGGGCCAGAGGGATTTCCCCTTTGGAATCACAATTTAAAACTGAAATTCTGAGAACACTGCTGCTAACTGGAGCTTCCATTTGGAAACTCCTATTCTCTGGAGTCCTGCAGGAGCTGGTTAGGGCCTCATGCTGCCCACTCATCTCTGTGCCCGTATTTAACATCAGCAGAGGAAGATCGGGGGTGGGGGGGAGAGGGAATCTCTCTTTTGATGTTTATTTGACTATGGAGGCTGATGGTTAACTTGCAGAAGAGAATAAAATCAAAGATCTCAAAAACATTTCTTGTGCTTTGTGGAGCGTGGGTGTGTGTGCGCATGCGTACTTGGGTATTTTTTATATGTATATGCAGTGTGCAGTCAACAGTCAAGGTGTGTTAGAGATGTGAAACGTCAAGCTAAAAATAAAAATGAGGGCATTTCCTAAAGAATCTTTCTCCCTTTCTTCTCAAAGGCACCGCCTTTCAGCTGAATCACACCTTCTCTTTATCCCGGTGCGGAATAAGTACAGGATCGTACACGCTGTAACACCGTGAGGTTTGCCGTTCGATATATAATTGTAGTTGAAAGACAAAAAGACGATCTGATTTCAAGAGCAGGAAGAAGAGGCAAACAAGTCGAAATGTGACATCGCAGCTTACTGGTAATGTCTGACTGGAGAAAGAATCCGAGTTACGGGACTTGGTGCTCACACAGTGCCTCAGAACACAGACTTATCTCCTCAGGCCATAAGAAAAACTCTTGGAATGTGTGCCGGCGTAAGGAGGGCGAGGAAAAGGTTGTATAAGACCAGCCTGTGATTGCAGCCACCAGAGAACCCTGAAGAAAAAACCGTGCATAGCTGGAAGAGCAAATCGCTCTCATTTTTCAGACATCGTGCAGGATTTTGAAATTAAGCTCAGCAGGGTGAATAGACCTGCCTGTGCTCCAAGCAAGGTGCTGGGCTGGTGGGCTTCGAGCTGGGAACATTTATATTTCAAGCTCTGGGGCTCTGTGTCTGTCTAGCTGCAGAGGTCTTGCAGGATTGGCCGTCTCTGTTAGCCTTACTGCAGGACGGAAGCAGCCTCTGCCTTTGGTCAGGGAAGGCAAGGAAGTGAGGTGCTTAGCAGTTAAATTAGCTTTGTGTTGGACAGAAGATAGGGGGACCTCGGGCAAGCAGATTTTTTGTTATTTTCTATTCTGCACTAAACTATGGGGTGGTTTAAATTGTCCCAAGGTAAAGGTCAAACTCTCAGGAAGCCTTTGGAATTTTTTAATTCCATTGGAATGAACTCATTTCTAAAATGATAGAGATTTTTGAGATGTCTTCTTTCCAGTAAAAATTGACAGTGAGGTTGACAATTGGTTGTAATCAAAATGAGATTTGAAAATCCTTTACCTCACTGTCTTTTCAGACAGGGACAGTGTCTGTTGTACTATGGCTCTCTGTAGCAAGGTGAACGCTTGCAGAAGGGATGCTGAAATCCTACAGAGCCACAGTACATAATTTTCCGTCTGGTTTCTAAAATACAGGTACGTCCCACTTAACATCAGTAATCTCCTAAAAATCAGATGTTCTGTGTGAGAGTGGTTACCGAAGCCCACTTCTTATTACTGTAAGTGGGAAGGATTGCAATGTGTTACACATCAACAAACCCCAAATCCCTAAACAATCTGAAAACACAGCTGAAACATAGTAAAAATGCCTACATGTGACTGAACTATGGGGATATTAGGATGCGAAATGCCTAAAACATCTCTTGCAATTCTCAGCTATTAACATAGTTGGCCAATGATCGATCGCCCCATGCCTTGCAAAACCCTCCTCTCCTCCAATGTCATGGTTTTTTTTTTCCCTAGGCTCTCCTCTTTTCTGCAAGTTTTTTCCCCATATTTTTCACTTGTACAATACTAAATAAAAATCAGGCAATTTGCTTACAACTCTGAACATCTGTTTAGAGCATGTAGAGAAAGGCTCACCCAGAGCTTGAAATCCTAACAAGTGAATTTGGAAAGCAACTTAGATCTTTCCCACCCATGCTGTTTGTTAAAAATCATGAAATGAGGGGTTGGGAAGATGCCTTAGTAAGGAGAGTGCTTGGCATGTAAGCATGAAGGCCTGAGTGCCAATTCCCAGTGCCCAGGTAAAGAAGTGAGCACGGTAGCATGGGACTGTAGTCCTAGTTTTGGGTAGGCAGAGTCTGGTGGATTCCTGGAGTGTGTACACTGGCCAGTCTGTGTAGAGTAATTGAGGAAGACACCTAATATTGACCACACCACCCCACACACACACACACACACACACACACACACACACACACACACACACACACACACACGCACAGAGCAGGAATTGGTACTGGGAGTGTAGTATTGTGATGGACCTGACCATGCTAGTTAGTTTGTTTGATTATCTTAATTGTGAAAGTGTTTGGGACTTAGAACTGGAAAAGCCATTGAGTGCTCAGAGCTAATGGACTGTTCTGTCGAAGCTTAGAAGATAAGAATGTTAAAACAAATGCAGACAGGAGGTCTGGCTTGAAGTTTCAGAGGGAAACGAAGACTCTATCAGAGCAGTTTGTTGGTATTTTAGGTTAAAAGTATCTGTGGTTGTTGGTCAGCTGGAGCTGAAGAATCAGCTGCAATTGATAATAAATTGGCATTATTGAAGAGAAGTAATCTGTCAATAGGAATGTGTTTTCTCAAGCTCATCTAGAAGCTGTGGTCTAAGGGGGGGGGGGACTAGCCTACATCTCTCGCTGGTAGCTGAACTTAGCAGTGTGTCAGAGTTTCCCACATGCTATTGGTTTTGAAGACATGAGAGATACAAGATTAAGGAGTAATGGAGAGAGGGTGAAGTCTAGTCCTGTGTGACAGGGTCAGAGTCTCTGAAGAGGTGCCAGGGAAGACTAATGGTAAAGGTGCAGACAGGGTTTAAGTGAGAACACCAGGATTTTGGAGATACCAGAACCGGGAGGCCTGCCAACAGGTGTGCAATGGAGTTGACCTAAACCTATGAGGACAAGTTATGCATTCGATGGATGATAGAGCCATGAAAGTCAGGATGCTCAGTCCTGGTACCCAGAAGATCACGAGTGAGCCCAAGATTCCTGACACAGAGCTTCAGACCATTGCTTTGCATTACTGGGTTTTAGTTTTGCTTTTGATCTAATTGTTTATGTGCTCCGATTCTTCCCTGTTGAGTAAGAGGTATTTAACTTGACTTTGATTTTACAAGAGCCCACAGATGAGAGACTTTAAAAGCTTTATAGAAACTGAACTTTTAAAGCGTTAGAATTGTTAAAGACTTTAGGACTTTTAATGTTACACTGTATTTTATGATATTAACGAGATCCTAGGGACCAACAGAAAAAAAAGAAAAGGTTATGATTTAACAGTGATATATTTGTGTGTCTATTTGACAAGAGACGATAGTTTTTAAATTGTTACCTAAGAAGAGGAAACCTCAGCTGGAGAACTGTCTTGCTCAGATTGGCTTGTGGCCGTATCTACGAGAGATTGTCTTGATTGATGATAGTTGCATGATGGACCTGCCCACTGTGTGTGGAACTACCTCTTGGCAGATGGGTGTGAGCTGTCTAAGAAGGGTAACCAGGGTGAGCCAGACCCAGAGGGTGTGTGAATAGGAGAGCTGACCCAGCCCCTCACAGGCTGCAGTACTTGGGAGAGTGGGCAGGCCTTGCACCTTGACTGGGCCACACAATGGAACTGGCTCTGGAGGCACGGGTGCAGGTGAGCTGGCCCCAGGAGCAGGAAAGTTGACCCTGCCTCCTGCTGATGGTGGCATTGTATGGTGTAGTTGGAGCAGTGGTGGAGATCCCGCCCTGGTAGTGTGGATAAGGGAGAGCCAGCATGCTGATCAGCTCAGCAACCACTTAGGCCCAAATTCAGAGCTCAAAATTGACCCGCCCCAAAATCTATATCATCTGGGAAGGGTTGGGATGTGTGAAAGGCCAGTCCTGCTGTTTTAAAGCTGCAGGATTTCCATGACTCAGGGCATCAACAGGATAACCGGGAGGAGTCCTGATGAGGATCTGATATTGATGCTGTGACAGAAGCCAGAGATCTTGGGCCAGACCAATGACTCATTGCAATGAAGATTTGCAAGAGAAGATGTGTGGACAGAGGATGTACTGTGGTACACATTGTGGCACACCACAACCCCCATGATGGGCTGTTTTCTCTGCTTTGTTATTTGTTTGTTTGTTGTTGTTTGTGTGTGTGTTTTATTTTGCTGGGAGGTTGCAAAGGCAAAGGGCAGATATAAGGGGATGAGAAGATGAGTGGGGCTGGGGTGCATGGTGGGAAACTCACAAAGAATCAATAAAAAGTAAGAGAGAGAGAGAGAGAGAGAGAGAGAGAGAGAGAGAGAGAGAAAGAGAGAGAGAGAGAGAGAGTCGATTGAGCATGAGCCAGTGAGGAGACAGTGAGCATCCTCCATGGTTTCTGCTTTAGCTCCTGCTTGAGTTCCTGATTTGGCTTCACTCGTGATGGACTGTGACAAGGAAGTGTAAGCTGTAATAAACCCTTTCCTTCCCTAAGTTATTTTGGAGCAGATATTTTATTGCAGCAACAAAAAGTAAACTTTAATACACACACATGTAAATCATGCATTGATTTTGGGGGCTATAAATGTAATTTATTTTTTCTGAAACTCACAAATAACTTGAAAAATACAAATACATCAGTATAGCCAGTACCTTTCCCCCCCTATCCTGATTCTTTCCCTTTCTTTCTTTCTTTCTTTCTTTCTTTCTTTCTTTCTTTCTTTCTTTCTTTCTTTCTTTCTTTCTTTCTTTTCTTTCTTTCTGCTTTTAAAATAAAAGAGTTCATGAACTTTGGGGGTGACCTGTGTGGGATGGCCAGACTCTGTTACCATAACGTAGAGATTATTTTGAGTTGAAGGCATTTGAGAATCATCGGGCGTGGGACGAGCCTTTGTTTGATTCCTGTATCTGTCTAAAAGCAGAGCCTTCCAGAAGAATTCCCCTTCCTAAGTGCCTTGTAAGAGAGGCTTCTTGTACCAGGGGAAGAACAACAACTTTCACTGGAGAAGAGAAGTTTGTGATATATTCACAAACAGATCTCACTAAAACGCTATATTGAGAGGAATCGATTGCTGTGATTATGGGAGCCATGACATCCCATGATCTGGAAGATGGAGAGCTGAGGGAGTTGCTGGTATAACTCCCATCTGTCTCCAAAGTCCAAAGACCAAGAGAGTGGTGGTATAAGTTCCAATCCAAACTTGATGGCCTAAAAACTTCAGTGCTGAGATGGTGTAAGTCTAAGTCTGAAGGCAAGAAATAAGTGTTCAGTTCAAGCAACTTGGCAGGGAGCAAATCGTCTGCCCTTCTGTTGTGTTAAATTGTCAGCTCTCATTCAGTGTCCTTCTAAGGTGGTCAGTGCACACCAGTTTCCTGAACCCTGCTGGGTTCTTGTCTTGCTCTTTCCAACAATGAAGTGGACAGACAGTAAAGGGTGTGTAAATGAGAGGAACTTAATTAACTTGGGATTAATAACTTTAAAAGGGGAAAAAATAGGTCACAAGGCAGAGTGACAAATGGAACAATGAGATTTGAATTCTCACCAGCAGCGGGATGCTAAGTGAGAGCTGTTAGCGAGTGTTGCATCTCTGAGAAGTGTTACAGCTCTTGCAGGTCTCAGAGCAGCAAGTCTGGAAGTCTGGTGTTGCAGAGCTCTGAAGCAGTGGGCTTTGGAGCCTGAAAATAGCTACAGGAATAAATCCCCTTTTGTAGCTGATTTGTGGGGTCTCGGGGGCTATGGAAGGAATGAGCCTCTTTGCCTGTAGTTGCCGGCCCAGTACTGGAGGAGGGCCTGTGTGAGTTACCTGAGCCTCTGGTGAGTCTTGGCAGCACTCTTCCTTTTTGAGGACTGCTCTGATAATGGTGTCTCTGGAGTGCATCTACTCACTTATATAGAGCCAGGTGGGTCCTGATTGGTTAAATGTGTGTGCATGCAAATAAGGTATAAAATTGGACCAACCAGAGAAGGGCTGTCAAATCTGAAGGGGAAGAACACCAAGCCTAAAAGTCTCCAATCAGGTTGGTAGGATCTGCTTCTCACCATTGTGGTCACTGTGGGCTGCACCCTATTTTCCTGCCCCATTTGCACCTGGGGAACCATGTCTGTTTTTACCCAACTTCATGTCCTATTTATTTACCCACCAAGTCTCGTTAATACTGGCCATTTGCACATGGGGCATAAGGAACTACCAGGCACCATACTCCTAACAAAAGTGGTTCTCCTTTCTACAGTAGCCATTGTCAAGAGATCCTCAGCTAGGAGTGGGGCCTTAGAAGCTCATACCGTCTATGCTGGTGTTTTTAACAGGTTTGGTCTTGTGCAGATAGTTCATTGTCTGTTTTGGTTTTGGCTGCTGTTTCTCTGACAGCTGGGACCTTGACTATGGGCCATCAAATGGCCGCACAGCACACTACAGTGGCTCCTTGCCCTTGGGGCTTGAGTTCCCAGCTGTCAGAATGCTCCTATCTGGGGGCCTCTCCTACCTCTTTCACTTCTTCATCTAGAAGAGCGATTTGTTTTGGCTCACCCTACCAATTTGCTGTGGTTTGAGTGTTCCCACCAAAACTCATTCTTAAATGTAATTTTTGTATTGTGCTAAGACGTGAGACCAGGTAGGATTCTTCAGAGGCAATTAGGTTATAAGAACTCTGACTTTGTGAAAGGATTTATTCATTTAAGGGATAATGATTTATCTTGAGAATTGGTTTGCTCTAGAGCCAGCTTTGCTGTTTCTGTAAGTTTTCCTCTTACCATATGACTCCCTCATGACTCTAGGGACTGCAGAGAGTTGTCAGTTGCAAAAACAACCCTTACTAGATGTGGCTGTTTGATCAGGAACTCCCTAGATCTTAAGACCATGACTGGAATAAGTTGTGTTTCCTTATAAATCACTTAGTCTCAGGTGCTGTGTTATAGCCTCAGAGACGAGAATAAGAAACAGCTCAAATATTCATCTTATCTTCAAAGACACAGCCAGGAATAATGTTGAACCAATTATCTGGCCACCCATTGACCCACTCAAGCTCACTAATTAAATGAAACATTTTATTTATCTTTCATTTGTCTCCCCCATGTAGTCCTTAGTTATTTCCCACTATTTATTATTTATGCGTGCACTGTCTCATGAGAGTCTGACCTCTGTCCCTTGTTAAGATGCTGTGTAAGCACCAGATTCTAACTGCTTCTTTGCGATACATCATTTTTTTTTTTTTTGTTGATTCTGGGGGATCTGAACAAGTGTTGTCTTTTCTTTTGCCAGTTTATTTCCTACGTCCCCCGTCAATGAACATAAAGGGGTTGAGGTTGCATTTCCTTACTGACACATAAAATGCCCTATGACAAAAGTTAAAATCAGAGTTAACTCTGTAGAGTGTGGTATTGAAATGTCATGGCTTTGAGGTTGACATGGTGACAGGGAACAAAGAAATGATGGACACACATGCAGAAAAGCTGAGATCAGGTGGATCATGGGCTCTAATGGAGACATGTGAGGAGGGACCCAGAAGTTCAGATGGTGGGTGGGTTAGCTAATTTCTAGTGGCAGGTGTGAGGTGAAATGTGGGGTGGGTGTCTCTGTAGGGAAGGCTTTGGTGACTGTAGTTGTCCAGGGGGAGGAATCTGTGGTTGATGCATTTTATCTAAAAGTCACCCATTCCTCAGGTTGTACTTAGGCCGGGGAAGGCCTTGCCATCCTGATGAGTCTGAAGCCTCATTGGGATCCTTGAGATGGCTATGTTTATGTCAATAATGCGTATTAATTCAGGATTGTATGAGTTCCCCACAGCATGTGTCTTACCTTCAACCTTACACAAACCCCCACATGAACAGGACAGAACCCCTTCTCTGATGTTTTCATGCATGGTGATTCTGATGTGGTGATTTCTGAGTTCTTTAAGGTCTCCTCGAGAACTGACCTAACTGAAATCATGGTCTCGGTCAGGCCTGGCTCGTTGAGAGATCTCCCTTCGTGGGTAGCGAGTGGTTCCTGGCTGGCCCTCTAACTCAGTAGTCTACTGAAAATGCTCCAAAGCCTTTGCTCACTAAATTAAGACATTATATTATTCATTATAAAATGTAGCTACAGAACAAGAGCAACACACTATGTGTAGTACATGTGTGTAATCACTCATGCAGACACATGTGGAGGTTAAAAGTCAAGTTCAGGTGTCTTCCTCTATTACATTTCCACTGTATTTTTTTTATTGTGTCAAATTTTTGCTGTATTATTTTTTCTTTATTTCTGAGATTATAATGATGAACTCAATTTACCCATCCCCTCCCCTTCAAACTGTCTCATAAACCCCTCCTTGCTCTCTTTCAAATTCATGGTCTCTTTTCCATTAATTACTGTTACATGTATCTAAGTATAAGCATATCATATGTATTCTTAAATATGACCTTCTGAGTTTGTATTATGTTACTTGTATGCATATTTTCAGGGCTGACCATTTAGTACTGGCTATTTGTCTACATTAGCATGTGCACACACACACACATACAGTCCATGTCCTCCCACTACACATACATAAACACACACTGTACCACATACCACACACATGGCCCACCCCCACCATATACCATACACACCATACATACACATCATACATATACAACACACACATACCACACTCACACAGATAGAACATGCACTCCACATTTTCTTACCACACAGAAATACTCACATACACACATTTGTTCCATATATACATACCATACCATAGCATACCCCCATAGCACACATGTAAATCACATTTTTCTTTTATTAGGCTTTCTCATCTATATATATGTATGATAATGTGTAATTTATAAATTAGATGCAATAAGAGTTAACAATGACTAATAATAAAATAGGAGAGCTCTCAGATATTGAAACGATAGTTATGTGAAGGTGATTTCTCTCTCAAAATCTTGTCTTATAGTCAGCCTTTGTGTGATGATTTGAGATGGTAGGTGGCCTCCATCGTAGGGTAAAGTGAGTGTGCATTGTGACCCAGTGCTAGGCTGTTACATAAAGCTTACTCGAGTTCGAACACTAAGATACCGTAGTGGTTGATTTGGTAATTGAGAAGTATTTAGAAAGGGAGTAATGAGTGGGTAGCACATAGCACATGGATGCCATGGGACAGAGAGATGACTCATGCTCTGGGTAGGACAGAACAGGATACTGCAAGACTTTATGATGATCCTAAGAACAGTGTATCATTTGAAACTTTTGAATCATTTGTTTCTAGAATTTTCCATTTAATACTTTGGGGCCATGATTGTCCCTATGGGCAACTAAAATCTCCCAAAAAGAGACCCACTCATGGAGGTGGCAACTGCATCATCTTTCAGATGTTTTGGTCAAAAATGAGACCCTCAACATTGTCATAATGTAGCTTTGCCTAAGACAGGCAAACTACCAAGAATTCAGTTTTGCCCAGCCCATATTTAGTGAAGCCAAGAACATGCCCAACACAGTTCTTGGCATGAAGTAGTGTTGCACAAAGGTACATGTATTGAGCAAGTGAATAAATGACTGGATTACAAGTCATTTAGCAAGTGCTAGGTAGATATTTATTATTACAGACAGACCAATTACGACATGGCAGTCATAGTTTAGTGTTCAGTGGCCCCCTGGGCTGGCTCCTGCCATCACTTCTATCTTACTGCTGCTTGTGGGAGAGCCTACCAGCTGGGTCACAGTAGCACCCCCCTTTTCTCCATGTCCATGTGTGATTCGATTTCTCTTTTCCAGCGTGTCTCGGAGCCCACAGGGAAGCAGGGTGGAAAGTGAGGCATTCTGTTTTGTGTAATTTGGCAGGCTGTTTGATATCATAGTATGTTTTTGTCTTTCAAAACTGTTTTGCCTGGATTCACACACAGATGATCAAGCACAAGAACAGAAATGTACTCGTTCGTTTTGAAGCAAGAGGTGAGCACAGGACCTTGGAGGTGGGCGGGGGCGGGGTAATAATCTTCTCATGTGAGCTAAGATAGGCAGGACTCCAGTGAAGTCTTCCAGGACTCAGTTACCAAGAGGTGTGGGGGTGCTTGGAAATTAACCTCTTTATACCTGGTGTTTGTTGATTGAACTTCAAACTCAAAAGAAGCAGGCGTTGGGGTAGACAAACCCTCTCCCACAATCGGCCATGCAGTGAGGGAGATAAGCCTGATGTTAGCTAACTGTGGCTTTCCCGGCAGGCTGGCCTCCCTCTTCAGCCCTCTGCCCTTGAGTTTTTATCTTTCTTTCTTTCTTTTTTCTTTTTTTTTTTTTAATTTGGAAAAAAGATATCACAAGGACATGGGGAACGACAGCATTGATTGTCTTGATAGTTTGTTGATTAAGTCCAGGAGATGCTGGCATCTGCAAACACATCTTATTAGGTGAGATCAGACAAGTAAATTGTCCCTGCCCTCCAGCATGCTACAATAATTAAGTCTAATACAACAACTAAAAGTTAATCTCAGCAGGTGCAAGGCGGGCTTCCTTTGTGCGCGTGCAAAAGCCCCTTCCTATCATGGCTTCCAGGTGTTAGTACCGAGACCCGGGACAGCTTCTTTGAAAAAGAGCCTTTCCTTTCAGGAAGCTGTTCTACACATTATTATTTTAATTTAATTAGATTTTAAAAAGGTTAACCATGACATTTTAATAGCTTGTGCTCGCATTAATATTCTGAGAGCAATGTTTAGCCCAGCCACTTTGTGATTCGAAATGATGTTTCTGTTTTTTTATTTTTTTTTTTATTCCAGAAAAGGAATTGGCTTTTAGGACAATTATTGAAAAATAGCTTTCGTGTGATTAAGATGGGTATCTCCTTATTTAGAAAGTTATTGAAATAAAATACATATAAGACGTTGAGAAACATTGAAACCGTAGCTTGGGTACAATTGATCTAGGAGGGAGACTGGGCTTACGGAGGTTGGCCTCGAGGTGGCCAATGTCCTTCAGCGGTGAGCAAATTAGTGGGCTGGGCTTGTGATGTGCTGTGTGCTGTCAGCCTAATGTTTTATTTATTTTCCTGAGAGCTGCTGTCTTCATTAGGGAGTTTAGAGAGCAAAGCAAAATGATATTTACTGGTCTGGCAAACTAATAAGCCGGGCTCGTGTTTCTTCTTTAGCTATTGTGGCTAATCTTTTTTCTTTCTTTCTTTTTTTAAATAGCTATTCAATATGCTAATAAATCCTGGGGGAACAGGAGCCAGCCATGACTTCCTATTGAGGAAGGCAGCACAGAATCATCCATTCTCCCCAGTGCATGTGGCTGATGTCTGCCAAGCATCCTGCTAGCTCTAGGGACATGGAGATGCTAAAGCCCTGGGCCGGTACCACAGTTGGCAGGAGCTGGCATTGTGGATATGGCTAACACTCATCCTGTAGATGCAGGTGCTTCTCACTCAAGAACCTCAGGGATGGCTATAACAGTGAGAGCTCCAGGAACAGAGGATCTGGGACTCCGCTGGTTAGGAAGATTTTGCTGGGGGAGTTTAGGCAAAACATTGCTTGAAGCTGGTGGCTTTGAGGTATGGTTTCTGGAATCAACATGACCTGGAACTTGCTAGAAGCATTCCTTCTCAGGCCTTACACAAAACTCTGCCGGAAAGCTGTCAGAAGGCAGGTGTATGGTATAAGTAGGATCCAATAGTGTTTTAATTATCATTCTAAGTGACTCTCTGTGCTCAAAAGTAAAAAACACATTCGCTTGTGGCCTCTTAAGAAAGAAGAGGCCACATTAGTTTCCATTGGGCAGATCTTTGGGACTGATGGAGTTCGAGGGATGGGGCACCAGGCTGTGTGGCTGGAAAGGTCAACTTGGATCAACTTGGAGAACATTAATATCTGGGTTAGCTATCTTTATGTATGAACGTATTTCTAGCAGTGGCAGATATGGTACCAGGCAACAAGGAACCGAACTCAAGCTAGCTTAAAAAAACAGTAAATTTATTAAAGTGATAACAGGCTATCTCACTGCTCTCTAAGAAGAGCTTGATGACCAGAGCCCAGCAAGGCATTTTCTGCCTCTTTTTCTATTTTGTATTATTTCCTTAGGCTAGATTCCCAAGGCTACTAGTTTGGAGATTGTGAGCAATGTCGTGTCTCTTGTGTTGTGTGAACTTCCAAAAGCTCGTCACAGTGCATATGTATGTTCAATACTGGTGAACATACATGTAGACTTTGCTACAGGTCTGACGTTGATACATCTTTATCAACTTTTTGTTTTTTATAACTTAGCGGGGGAAATTGTTCTTCATCATTGCTTGCTGTCTTAGTTACTATTATAAAACACCATTACCAAATGAGAGGTGAGGAGGAAAGGGTTTATTTCACTCGCAGTTCCATAGAACAGTGCATCATCAAAAGCAGTGAAGGCAGGAACTCATGTAGACCAGGAACCTGGAGGCAGGAGCTGATGCAGAGGACATTGAGGAATGCTGCTTACTGGCTTGCTCTGCAGGACTTGCTCAGCATGACTTGCTCAACCTGCTTTCTTATAGACCCCAGGACCACCTGTCTCGAGATGACACCACCCTCAGTGGGCGGGGCCTGCCTCATAACCAGTGATTAAGAAAATACCTTCCAGGCTTGCCTCCAGCCTGATTTTATAGAAGGATTTTCTCAATTGAGGCTCCTTTGGCTCTGGTGACTGCAGCTTGTGCCAAGTTGACGTAAACTCACCAGCATATTTGTAGTTGGTTGCTATTCTTTAGCAGTGCTAGGCAATGAAACAGACAAGTGATCTGCTGTTGGGCCACATACTCAGTCTACCGCTGAACAATCATTGGTCTAGATTGGGTCTTCCACACCCCACACAAAAGGGATCTGAGTCACAGGTGTAACCAGAGAAAAGACATGAGGGGAATCTCAGGCAGTATTTTCATTCCCAGCTCCAAGTAGTAAGCTTCCTAGTTATGTAAAGACCTGGCATTTCCTCCTTAATGGATGGTTTGATTTGTCCCATTTCCTTTATCATTGCCAAGCACGGAGGAACATAGGGAACAAGAGCTGACCCCCACCCTACTTCCATGAAGCTGTGTGTTTATTTAGAAGGGCACCCAGTGCCTGTGTCTTCATACTTGATGTGAGTACTGAAGTTTTAACAGTTTATAAGGCCATGCTTCTGGCAAGCCATGAATTTGATTTTGTCACTGAAGTTAGGAGGAAGGTGATGAAACATGAGGTTTGGGAGACCGAAAGGTTAAATGACTTGCCTGAGACCCCATGGTTTACTGCCCAGTTCCTTGGCCCCCAAGCACAGCACCTTTCCCATGTCACCCCCACTCTTGTCAGCTACTTTTCATTTTCTTATTTGCAAAGGGATGAACTTAGATCAGTTTTGATGTGGGAATCAAGATAAATAGATTCCTCTTATGGCATCTTAACTCACTTTAAAACAGGTCAGAGCTATGAGTGGTATCATGGCAGCAGGTAGGAAACTGAGGCAGGTAGATTGAGAATTTGAGGCTAGCCTGAGCTACAAAGCAAGCAAGATGCTGTCTCCAACCAACCAACCAAACAAACAAATAAATCAAGAAAATGATACCCAAACAACCCTGGATGCCTTGGATGCTGTGAAATGGATCCTCAAGTGTAGTTAAGATAAGAAAGCCTGCATCTAGAAATTAAAAAAATTATACTAGAAAGGTCTGGCTGTGGAAAGCCCTGGATAACCTAAAAAGTCAGGTGTTGGGTCTGACCAGGGTGTGGGAAGGGGCTGCAGGGCTGGACTGATCCTGTTCCGCTCTGACGGGACTGTTCCCACCAGTCAATGGAATTACCGAGATGGTTCTAAGGGATAAAAGGAGATAACTGAGCCAGATAGAAAAGCTTGCAGAAAATTGAACAAAACCAGGAGAAGAAGAGGAGAACTAAAAAAAAAAAAAAAAAAAAAGCAACTCGGGGCATCTGGGTACCTGCCCGCCTCGCCTGCATCACTGGGGTGGAGGACCAATCTGACACCATTAAGCAATGGCAGTTTCCTCTGGGTCCCCTCATACTTGGCGGTGCAGTGGGATGGTGTGCTCACTCCTCCACTGGACTGCGACCCTCAGAGGGCACAGCTGCTGAATTTAGCTTTACTTTTAGCACCTGGCAGGTGGCCCAGGCACATCTACACTGGTGAGTGGGCACCATGGGATTGAGCAAAGTGCTGTCTATTCTGACTGTCTATCCCATTGAGGCATTTAAAACACAACTTTTAAAAAACGACAATGCTATATGTACACCATCTTCCATCCTCCTCTCTCTTCCCAGTGATTCTTACTTTCAACAATCCTGACATCTACTTTGGTAGGTCTCTCTCTCTCTCTCTTTCTCTCTCTCTCTCCTTTATTGGGTCGCTTTCGTGGGCATGGGCAGGGGCTTATTTGCTGGAGCATGGGCAATTTATCAGTGGCTTTACTACCGATGAAAATTATGACCTCTCCTCCGGCCACAATTGACTGTCCATCAGGAGAGTGGAGCCTCACGAGTCCCTCACCCATGCATAATGAAATAATGAAGGACTCAGTGTTGTACAGGGTGTGTTCAGCCAACCGTAGTTGCTGTTAGTTCCTGAATACAATGGTCATGCACTATCTAGAAGATACTGTTTGGCAGCACTCCCTCCTCATCCGTTGTTTACATTTTTTTTTTCCTGTCTCATCTTCTGCAGTGCTCCCTGGACCTTGGGCATGGTTTTAATACAGATGTGTAGGGGCAGTTTTGATACTGAGGTCCTGTTCGCCAATTGTTTCTTGATCTGTCGGTAAAGAAAGCCATGGGCCAATTGCTGGAGGAAGGGATAGGTGGAACTTCTGGGTCCCTGGAGGCAAGCAGAGAGACACAAGGAAAGAGGACAGAGTTCGTGATGCAGAAAAGTTGACCAGCTATGTGAGCTCTCATAACTGAGCGGCCACACGCTCCTATAGGCAGGTGGTTGGGGTGTTTAGCAAGGAATAGATGCAACTGAGCAGGTAAAGGTTAGGATGGGTGGGAGAGGTGGAAATAAGAAATTGATAAGGGCACGCTTTTCCAGGTGGGAGATGTCAGCGCTCAACAATCGTGACAAGAAAGCAAGTTGAAAACTAACAACTGTGTGTGTCTTTTGTTGGAGGATTCAAGGGAAGTGGGTGGGGGATGGGTAGCATAGTGGATCCCGGAGTAAAGGTGGGTAGAACAGAAATGAGGACTGGGCACTCAACTGCCACTCATTCTCAACATTGTGACCAGTTGTGAGCATCTGCACTAACTGGCATCCAGTGTGAAACTGAGCTCTAGTGAAGGCCGAGACCAGCCCTGTTACAGGTGTGCATTCAGAAGGCAGTTTGATGACATGTCCATCTAGCAAAATTGCCATATTAGATTACCTCTGTGGCCTTTGACCTTGCCAGTCTTGACAAAGTCTGCCATATCAGACACGAGTTCCATCCTGTGGAACAGGCCTCAGATCCAATCAGAAAACTATTGGTTATTCAAAATAGTCAAGCTACTATTGTACTGGTGGGTATAATCTCATCAGGCAGCTAGCTGTTGTGGCTCATAGGTTCCATACTTGAGTAAGACCATTCATCAGTTTTCTCCCTTCTCAGCCTCTATAGTACCTTCCGGAATTTTGAAAGTCAAGCTGGGAGAGAACCTCTAGTTTAGTGTCAGCTTGATTTCTCCATGTTCACTGGTCGAAATAATTAATACCTCTAAACTATTTATTTGTTGTGCATGTGTGTGTAAGTATGTGTATATATATGTGTGTGTATGTGTATGTGTGTGTGTGTGTGTGTGTGTAATCATGTGTGAGTGTGAGTGTGTGTGTGTGTGTGTGCTGCTGATGGTTTAGAGGTCAGAGATAACTGGTGGGAGTCAGTTCTCTCATTCCACTATGTGGGTTTCTGAGATGCAGCACAGGTTATCAGGTTTGGTGACAAGTACTTTTATCTGCTGAGCCCTCTCACGGACCTGGCCTTTTAATGTACTTTGATAACTTTATATTACATTACCCCTAAGACTGGGAAGGCAAAGGATGATCTGACTTGAGGAAGGACAAGTTAGAAACTCAGAGTTATTGAGCGACTGGTTTGGATCCTCACAGTCAGTGAGGGAAGGAGAATGTGGATTTACCTTCTGATCCTTCCAACTGCACCAGCGCCCACTTCATGCATCACATTTCCAGGAGGAGAAAAGAATGTTTTGCAAGTTGTTGGATTGGTCCCATATACAAGACCAAAACCAAAACCACTGCCCTGGCTTTCACATATGAGAGAGAACATAGGTACTTCTCTTGTTGTGTCTGCCAAATTTTATCTTGCACAGGTAAGTCCAACTCAGTTCCGGTGTTTGTGGTCTCAGACTGGACTGAATGTTTTCACAGTTTATTCCGTGAATGGAAGAAGCGCACACAAAGGCAAAGTAGCAAAAAGACAGTACAGGGCAAGCAGCAAGAGAGCAGCTTTCTGAGCTGGAGTACCTGGGGACCTTATTGTTTGGGGGCTTTCTTTTGTGAGGTTTGGGAGCAGGAGGGGCTGGTTAAGGGTTATAGTGAGGGTAGTTGTCTGTATTGATTGATAGGCTTGGGTTTTGCAAGTTTTTATTTGACACACATGCCCTTTCCTGTGATGTATCTGATTTTAAGCATAAGCATGCCCAATCATGCAGACGAATGAGATGATTAGTTAAGGGATTTTCTCTAAAACTTTGCTCAGAGGACACAATTTGCCTTATCCTGCAAGTACTCAAAACCCATTTAGGCTAGATGAGCTCCCTACCTTTAGGTCCCTAACATGTCTCATGACAGTTTTGAATGCAAAGCAACCACAAAAAAAGAAGAGTTTCCAAAGGGCTGCTAAGGGAGGAACCATCTACACTTGCTCTTAGCCAAAAGGCTGAGAAGCGATGGGGGAGGAACCATTTCTTGCATCATTTGGAACAGAGTGTACCTGAAAGTGTGTTGGGGGTTGCCAGGTTGCTTCAGTGCATTGTTAGAAAAGGAATGAGAATATAGCTCAAAGTCAAGTGAAGCCCTAGGTTGCTAACTATTCCTGTGCTTGTCTGTTTCACTGGTGCTCACTTCTGGTTTTCATTTGCCTGGAATAACTTTTTCACCTTTTATTTTCAGGCTGTGTGCACCGTTACTAGTGAGTTTCTTATAGGCAGTGTATTGTTGGGTATATTCTATTATTCCTTTAAGCAGTCTGAATCTTTTAATTAGATAATGTAGCTTGTTTACATTTATTATTATTATTGGCAGGTAAAAACTTATTCTGGAATTTTATTACATTTCTTTTAACTTTTTGAATATCCCATTTTTCTTCCTCTTACTGATCTCTGTGGTTTGGTGATTTACTGGGTTGACATTGCTTCATTCTTTTCTATTTATCTTTTACGTGTTTATTCCTTTAGTAAGACTTGTGCTCTCAGCTTTTTATTACTGCAGTCATCTTTGTTTAGCTTCTCTTCAGCCTCTTTGATAGGCTAATTAGGCAGTGATGAGCTCTCTTAGTTTAGAAGATGTTTTTCTTTCCTCTCTCCTTAATCTCTGAAGACTAACCTTCAGAAGTAGTGTTCCCAGTTGGTAGTTTTCTTTTGGGGCTTAGAATACGTATTTCCATTTCTACCTGGGCTCTTAAGGTTCCAGGCGAGAAATATGAGTTCACAAAGTGCCCTTTCTTTTGCTGTTTTTGAAATTCTTTGTCTTTTAATATCAATGGCTTTACTATAATAAACTGTGGTGAGATTTTTTTCTGGTTATGTTTATATATAGTTCTATAATCATACATGGGTATTCATATCATTCCAGAGATCAGTACTTAACTATGAGTTAATTGACAGAATTTTAATATATGTCCTCCCTCTTTCTTTTCTTCCTTCAGATATACTCAAAATACATCCATTTAATGGTGTCCAAAAACATCAAGGTCTTTCTTCTTCCTCTCTCCCTTTCTCTCGTCTCCCCTTCTCTATTTCCTTTCTCTATCTTTTCTCCTTTCCATCTCTTTCCTTCCTTCTTTCTTTCCCTTCTGCTCTCTTCTCCATCACCTCTTCCCTCCTTCCCCCTTCTTCCCTTAACTTTCTCTTTTTCAGGTAGGATGTTTCAGAATATTTCAAGTTCAATTCTCTTCTACCTTATCTAGATCCCTGCTGTGGCCTTTGACTATATTTTTATGTATCTTATTATACCTTTCATTTCAAGATTATGTTTGGTTCTTTTTCACCATTTAAATCTTTTTTATTTGTATCATTTATTGCTTTGTTTCAATTATCTATGTATTTCTTCTATTTCATTGAGTTTTTTTGTTACTTTTTTATCAGGCATTTTGTAGATATAGTTTTTTTGGGGGATCAATTATTCAAATTGACTATAATAATCAGTAATTTTTCTGTCCTTACTTTGAGATTTGTGCATCTAATGAACCCTATCATTTTTATGGGGTATAGGGTTCATAGTAAGTGACTTTATCCTGAGAGTGTGTTTTAGGGTATTCGTTTGATTGGCAATGTTGACTTTAATTCTAACTGGACGCTGAAGGGTAATCTTCTTATGGGTTCTGGAGCTGTGGTTAATGACTTTAGGCTATGGCACAGTTGAGGACACGATCTCTAGAGATAAGGGAGGGTCAGGGAATGGCATGTGTGGTGTAAACAGTTATTGGCTGCAGTGTTCCAGGTATGCCATTTGATGGAAATGGTTGCCCCAGTTGGGCAGTACAGGCTTCCTAAGGTTCTGTGGATACTTACACTGCTCATGGCAAGTCTTTTGGCTTGTCAGTCTTTCTGAGCAGGCACTGGCATAGCCTCAGGCACTGCATGAAAGGAAGCAGAGGTGGAACCACCATGCCTCCTCTGTGGTATCCACTGAGTCCTGACAGCCCCCTGTATCTAAATGGATTATGAAGGTGGGGCACAGGCTTCAGCTCAGGTGTTTCCCTGAGCCCCTTAGCAGTGTGAGCAGGGGCCAAGTGAACATAAGAGCCAGCATCATGTACCTCGATGTGGAATATGGGCTGTGTGGGTGTGTATGGGGTGTGTCACAGGAACTGTGTGGCGCTGCCTTCAATTCAGGTATCCATAGAAGCCAACACGCAGCTAAACAGCCTTAGAGGGCTTATACCCTGGTCTCCTCGTTTAAGGGCATTAGGCTCTGTTCTCTATGGTACAATGCCTACCTGTTTCGATGTTGGGCGCTGAGTGGATTTGAGTGTCAGGGTCACAGGCGTTTTGCTGGATTAAGCGGGTTCCTGAGGCTTTCTGTTCACTTCAAGTCAGCTTGCGGAGTGTCTGTAGAGCCTCAGAGATGGGAGTGTGACACGTAAGACTTTCATTCATCTGGAGTCAATCTTTACACATGGAATGATTTAGCAGATTCCCTTTTATCTCTCAGCATATGGACAATTATTTTATTTTACAGTTCTATTTAGTTAACAGTTTCTCCTTTCTCCACCAATGCATCTTGCCAACTCTGACATAGATCAGAGATCCGTGTCTACATTCACATAATGAGGTATTATATAACAGTTCAAAAAGGATAATTTATACGCAGTGGTGGGAGTGAGTCCATGCCATATGATGGGCTAACCACGAGAGTGTGCCAAGAATCAAGGATTATGATGATTCAGATTCTGTCCAGATGAGGGCCCAGTGGGAAGTAACTCTGTTCAGGTTACCTGTTACCCTCCTCAAAGCATAGCACTGTTAGACATCGGTGGCTGATAGCTCCCATCTATAGCTCCCATTATAGTCATATTAGTCCATAGTAAACACAATGCCACATGTAGTTAGATAGAAGGCTTTACACCCCAGGACTCTTGAATCCCAAGGTTCTCTGTCTCCCTGGCATTCCTACCCTCTCCTTTGCTGACTGTGGGCTCCTTTCCATCAGGGAATATGCTTGCATTTTTTCATCTTGATAACTGTGAAATCTCTTTGATCTCTCCCTGCCCCTTCTCAGCACCTGGTACATCATGTCCTAGCTATGTTCTTATGCTTCCCGCACATGAAGCTCTGCAAGGAAAGACTGCCTGCAGTGCTCAGTCATGCACAGCCCTTAATATCATGACCTACACGTAATCAACTAGCAGCAAATATTTGTCTATGCTTATGCTCTATTATTTCTTGTTTCTACCTTATGCTAGATTCTCGAAAGAGTCCTGTTCTAAGGTAGAGAAAAATGAAGTTTTTCTAAGTGGACAAGTAATGACTAATAAGCCAGAGGCGCTGTCAGCACAGCAAATCTATAAGCTTCAATTGCAGCAACTTGGCTCCTACTTTATTCTTGGTTATTAAGCTTTGGCCTCAGCTTAGTCCTAGGAAGTCCCTGCTCTGTCCCTTAGGCAGCTCTAAGGGGATGTGAGCCCTGTCATGAGCACTGTTTCTCTTGCATGAGTCCCTGCCATTGTTGTGACACACCCTTGACGTAGGGTGTAGTTCTGCCTCCAGCCTGCAATCTCAGTGGATGAGCCAGATGCCTGACACACGGTCCTCACTGTGATCTGAAAGGTCATAACTCTGCACTCCAGATTCAGCCTACATGTTCCTCTCTGGAAACAGACCTATTCTAATACACCAGTGAGATCCTTACACCTCAGGCATAGCCACCAACCCACAGGGACCAGTGAGATCCACCAGGACGCAGCCTCCTCCGGATGGCCTTACACCTCAGGCATAGCCACCAACCCACAGGGATCTGTTCTGGGAGGCAAGTTCTAGAGCTAGGACAGGGAGGTAGGGAGCCGGAGGAGAGAAGAGCCTCAGGACATTGGTGATGGCCTCAGTCTTTCTGTAGATTCTAGTGTCTGACAGACTTCATAGTAAAGGGAAGATGGGGCTCAGGCTGAGGAGGGACTGTATATGTTTCGGGGACCATGTATTCTTTGTCTTCCTATCCCTAACACTTTTTCACAGAGCCTGGTAGTAGAGATGTGAGTGGAATGTCACGGGTGTATTCCAGGCAATGGACACTCACAGACTCATTGCTAAGGCGTGTTTTTCCCGTCTGTTAAAGGTGGATCATAGTGTTCCTGTGTTATTCAAGATCGGATTAGTTTGATGTGTTTAAGACTCTCCAATATCTTTTCAGCCTGTCCCCTTAGCTGTAGAAATATTAAGCATCCTGTCATGTGTTTATTTATGTATTTTAAAATTTGACACTATATATTATATTCACTGTACACTATATATTTGCAATATATATATTTCAATGATGAAAAAAGGATCAAAAGCTATATTGTAGTTATATCTGTAACCAAAATAGATGTGTGTACCTGGATTAGTTTGCTAACCATGACAGTCTGATAGATACTAACTATAAAATGATCAACATTTCTGACTTCAAATGTGCAACGTTTTCTTCCCAGTAACTCTTCAACTTCCAGATGCCAGCTGGTGTCCCACAATCCAATTTGATTCTGGCATTATTGTCCACAAGTTCTGGTATTAAGTATCAGATGCCACACATTACAGGCCCAGCCCCCACCTGATTGCTCCTACCTCAGATGCTACCTCACTGCCTGATCTCCCCACAGTGAAGATTTTTCCATAACCCACTCTTCAGGTTTAGAAAAACATGCACAGAACTCAGCAGAACACTGTAGCTACGGCTTCCAGCTTGTTAGAGCAGTGATTCTCAACCTGTGGGTAGTGATTCCTTCACATGGGGTATGTTTTCTGATGTCCTGCATATCAGCTATTTACAGTATGATTCATAACAGTAGCAAAGTTACAGTTATGAAGCAGTGACAAAAATAATTTTATGGTTGGGGGTCAATGCAACATGAGGAACTGTATTAGAGGTGCAAGAAGATTGAGGAGCAGTGTTGTAGAGGCTACCACTCAGGAACTGGTAAAGGGAGAGACACACGGGGTGGGGGAAGTGTGAAGAAGGGTGTAAGCCATCCATGCCTGTGCAGGCTGGCCAGCCTCTATGCATCTCCACGTGGCCCCTCAGCTCCCTAACTCCTTCCTGTGGTGTCTTCTGACCATCTCATGCCTGTGTGATTAAGTCATTGCTACCCATGGCTGGACCTCTCCCCTTTCCCGATAGCCAAGGCTAAAAGTTTCAGTCTCCTAATCCCCTGACAGCACTATCTGGCTTACAAAGGCTGACCTGATCACCCTTGTCCCTCAGGAAACTCCACATCTTCCACGTTCTGTGGCGGGGACTAGAAACAAAGACAAAAATACATATTTTTTATTATGTCATATTTATCTATGGATTGCTGCTCAGATTCACGTTTTAGAAGCTTAAAAGTAATGTTTGTTTGCTCATTAATATTTATCCGATCAGCAAAGTACATCATCTCAATGGCAAAAGTCTACACTACTCCCCCCACCCCAGAGGATTCACTGAAGATATTTCCACATTAAAATTTAAAATGCTGATCATAAACATTTGTGTTTTCCCTGAGTTGGCTCTCAACCAGAAAAGGTTGCTCACGACTAGTTTAATGTCACTGGTAACCACATGTGTTTCTTGGAAATGTAAATTCTTGGGCTTGTTAAAGTGAAATACTCCCCCGGGTACTGTAAACAGATGCTGTGAGCGTTACCCACATCAGCAGAGAACATTTCTCTCTTCTTTCTCCATCAAAGAAGTGACATTGGCAGTGAGCTGGGGTTCATTCATTCCTTCATCAAACAAACACTTAGGAGTGCCAGGCACTGGGCTGGTCCCTGGGAATAGAAGATTAAACAAGAAAGACAGTAGATTTACTTTCATGAATTTTGTATACTAAGCGAGGTGATTACAACAAAAACCTAATAAAAACTAGAGATGGAATGATATTATGATTTGGATCTTGAAATGTCCCTGGGAAGTCCATGTGTTAAAACACTAGGCCCCAGCATGATGGTGTTGGCACGTGGGACCTTTAAGAGACTGTGATGTTTAGCAGGTTTTAGTTATTAGGGGAGTGCCTTTGAAGGGGGATAAGATGCCCCGGTTTCATTACTTTCTCTTTCTCACTTCCTGACTTAGGAGCTGTACTCTTCTTCTGGGCCATGTACTCCAATGATGTTGCTGCCTTATCCCAGTACCAGAAGCAGTGGGCTCAACTGATCATAGGCTGGAACCTTCAAAACTGTGAGTCAAAATAAGACTTTTCTTTTTATAAGTTGATTACCTCACGTATAGAGAGTTGACTAACATAGTAAGCCCATGATGGAAACAGTAACTCATTGCTGAGAGGCTCAGGGAAGCAGACATCGGCATGGGCCCTCTTGGTGGTCACGAGTGTCTGAAGAGGTGGCATTCCAATCCCATGTGAAGAACAAGGATTCTGACGGCAGAGTGCCTGCAAGCACATGGTATAAAAGGGCATGGTGTTCTGTGGAGGATATGGGGCAGGAAGGTAGAGATCGTCTACACAGAAAATAAGGGAAGTATAATCTTCTCTGTACAAATTTAGCTTCATTATTCTGGATCATTGAAAACTTAGACTCTAGATCAGTGGTTCTCAATCTTTGGGATGTGACCTCTTTGGGTTTGCCTAAGACCATCTGAAAACACAGATATTTACATTATGATCCATACATAGCAGAAGCAAAATTATAGTCATGAAGAAGCAACAAAAATAATTTATGGTTGGGGTCACCACAGCATGAGGAACTGTGTCAAAGGGTTGCAGCATTAGGAAAGTTGAGAACCACTGCCCTAGAGTCTAGATATTTCCAGACAAATGGCCCCACTTGTTTCCTGTATAAGCTAGCTGGAATTTCACTTCTCTCTTCCTTCTCTTTCTCTGTGTTCTAGTTTTAGTCTTGGGGCTTAGTTGAACCCATCTTGGCCTTGAAGATCTGTACCCAGTGACTTCTCTGTGGCACTCTATCGACTTTTCCTGCTCTGCCCAGGTTCTTAAAGATCCAAAGTCTCCTGGTTACTGATCCTATGAAGTCCACCATTAGTTAAGAAAACGCACACGGGAACTCAGTGGATTCTGTCTTCCTTCTTCACTGAGGTAGTTCAAGTGTGTCATCCAGAGCAATGGCTGGTACTTGGAGTGTGGGGTGGGAAAGAGAAGAAAGACGTGATATAGATTCAACAGGAAAAGAAACTATAGCTTAGTGATTTCATTTTTTTCCTAGTAAGACTTTGACTAGCTTAGTCTTTCTCCTAGTCACTTACTCTCATTGTCTGGCAGCAGGGAGTTAGGCAGAAATACAGACAATCACTATGTGTGTGTGTGTGTGTGTGTGTGTGCGTGCGTGTGTGTGTGTGTGTGTGTATGTGTGTGTACATTTTTTAAAATATGCTGGGATGAAGGGAAGGACAGAAGCTGTATGACAAAGGGCAAGGTTTGGGGAGACTCTTCCCCTCAGAATCAGGGATTAGGTAAAGCAAGGAGGAACGTACATTGGTGAAAAGGGTAGGAACCGTTTCTCAGGTGCACATGGTAGGAATGCTCAGGTGTTTGTGTTACACCAGGGAACCTGGCACTGAATCAGGAAACACTGAGAAGCAGAGGCAGTCTTGGGGCTTAGTGGGCTTATGTGACCATGAGCCTTCTGCCTTCAGAAACCTTCTCTAAGGGTCTGGTGATTCTAACCATTGGCATCCAGTGACCAAGGAAGCAGATGAGATTGTAGTCCTTGGGATGTGATAGAAGTGACAGCCAGCTTTGAGCTTTTTCTTCCTAATTTTACTTATTCACTTTACATCCTGCTCACTGCCCTGCTCCAGGTCATCCCCTCCCACAGTCCTTCCCCTCCATCTCCCTTCCCTTCTCCTCTGAGCTGATGGGGCTCCCCTGGGTATCCCCCGATCCTGGCACACCCGAGTGGCTAGGCACATCCTCTCCCACTAAGGCCAGACAAGGCAGCCCAGCTAGAAGAACATATCCCATGGACAGGCAACAGCCTTTGGGGTAGCCCACGCTCCGGTTGTTTGGGACCCACATGAAGACCAAGCTGCACATCTGGTACATATGTGCTTCTCAGATCACTTTTTCTTTCTCCTTCCCTTGGTCGTTGCTTAGGGGAAATGACGAAAGGAAATGGGAGTGGCGATTTCCACTGGGTTAGCTGCTGGAACAGCCGAACTGTGTGACCCTAACTGGGAGGCTCCGCTGACTTTATCTTCACACAGGGCTAGAGGCTGGAAGTCTGAGATCAAAGTATCACAGGGTTGGGTTCCCCTAAGGAATGGGAGGGAGGGTCTTTTCCATGTCTCTCTCCTAGCTTCGCTGACCACTTTGGCATTGGTTTCCTGGTATGCAGGACACCATGATCTTTGCCTTTTTAGTTATTGTAATGAGCCTACCTCCTCTTCTTCCTTTTCCTGTTCTTCTTTCTTATCCCTTGGGCCCTTCCTCCCATTTTCTCACTGTGTAGCCCAGGCTGGTTTTGGAGTCACATCTTCCTGCCTTTTCATCTAAAATTCCAGGGTTACAGGCACATGAAACCACGCCAGACAAGGACTTGTTACCAGGCCCCAGTCACAGCGAATTCGGGCCTCACCCTGCCCCAGTTGACCTCATTTTGGCCTGATTATGTGCTCTGCAATTGTACTTCCAGGGAGGGTTACATCCTAAGGAAGTAGGCTTAGGGTATCAGCACGTTCAGAGGCACATAACTCAACTCATGTTGCTCGCCATTTTTAAGGCCAGCCTTCCATGGTGTCCCCCCCATCTCTGCTTCTGATCTGTAATTTAATGCAGTCTGCTTGCATCCTCTCCTGTTCAATCAGGCTCGCCATCAAAGCTCGCTGGAACTAGCACAGCTGGGCTCAGGCTTCTCATAGAAAGAACAGAGGCTTGAGGTACTTCCCTTTGGCTTGGCTGGATTTTCATCTCCAGTCTCCATGGTGATATAGGAAGCCCAGTCTAGTCATGTCCAGTTCAGCGTGGTCAAAGTTCACAGTTTCGTTTGGCTCAAGCTTGGTTGGAATCAAGTACGTCTCCTCCCTTTCCTTTCTCTTTAGAGAACCCGTGTTGAAGCAGCTCAGGCTCATCACTCAGGACTAGTCCACTCATACTCAGACTCTGGGGAGCTTTTTTCTCGTGACACAGGAGAATATACTTGCACCACCCACAGCTGCTACCTATACAGGGCAGTAGAAGGCTTCTCTCTGCCCTTGCTTCCTGGACTCTACCACGGGCCCTTGGTGGGTTGGGGTGTTGGGTTTGCCAGTGTCCCAGAGATCCTGGTAGAAGGCTAGCTAGACCCATCCTCTTATTCCTGGATTTCCCGAAATGTGTTTGAGTGTTCAAGTGTCAGTTTTTACAGAATACGTTGCTTATAGACTGTTTTCTCTTTCAGGAGCTGCTGACCAACTGTGTGTGTTCAGTAGGAGACCTGTCGAACAAGTGGCTCTAGTTCTCTGGCGGAGAGAACATGTGATGTCTGTAGCCAATGCCGTGCCTAATGAGTGGCAATATTTCAATAGAGCATGGGTTCTGGAGGTGGTGCAGCCCCTCGTTCAGATGCCAGCTCTGCCATTCGCTACCCTGAGCACCTCAAGTGATTTTGCTCTATAGTCATTAGTAATTTCTTAACACAGAGAAGAAACAACATCATGGGTTGGGACTGGGTACAAATTAGATAAGGTATACACAGCACTTAGCGTGCCTCCTGCTGCTGAGTTAAGCACATTGGGAAAGGCAGCTTTCTTCTGGTGCTTTCTTCTGGGAGCCTTCTGAACTCACAGGCAAAAATGGGTGAGCACTGAAGGCTGGGTTAATGCCGCCTTGCCCCAGTCCACACTTGGCTTGTGGTTGAGTTGGGCTTATCAAAATGAACTCTTGCAGGCTCTGGCGAGAAGGATCAATGGCCAGCCATGGTCTCCCCATCCCTCTGGTGTTTGAGAGCCACGGCAGTCTTGAGCTTGACATTTGCAAGTCTTCCAAAATGATGCATGATTCTGGCAGCTGTTGGGGTGTTCAGGTAGAGGAAGGGAAAAAGTTACTGTGGTTTAAAAATAGAACCGTTTGTGTTTTTCTCCTAGAAAGTACTTGGAGATGGGTCTGGCCTTCCAGACACAGCAGGGATGGAGTGGAAGATTCTAAACTTGGGGGGAAAGGAACTATATTTTCCTGGCAGACGTTCCTTTGGGATTTTGAACATAAGCTGCTCTGTGTCTGTGTAATGTGCTCTCTGCAAGGAAACAGTGAGGTCTGTACCTCCCTCCTCGCTCTCCATCACCCTTCAAGTTTGGAAGGGTCAAGGTCAGCTAGGGAAGTGATGACATCACCATTTTTTTTTCTCTCTGGGTCAAGCGGATGCCAAGTTGAAGGCCAACTCCTCTTTTCCACTACCAGGTCTCCCTTTGTTAGGCGATGTTTCCAGTGTCGTTCTATTCTGAGCTCTGCACTTTTATTTTTATGGAGGAAACTGAAGGGAGTCTGGCGAGTCTGAAATGGTAGGTGAGCTGGGGAGGAACACTGACCTCCTTGTCTGAAACGCAACTGGGGAAAATAAAACTGCCCTGAATGGTACCCACAGGCCACGAATGGACCCCATGTTCCGAGGGCTAAGGCAGTAAAAGTGAAAGCTGTGCTTCAGACCCGACCACCTTCCCTCGCCCCTTGCTGCTTTGGTGTTTTTTTCTTTCTTTTAAATTCCTAAAATGGAGACAAGAATAACAACCCTAATTAAATTTCTCTGAGTTTATTAAGCTTCTAACAGCAACAGCTGGTCACCTTTGAGCATGATGTATAGGGTTGGTTTGTCCGCAGCCCTCAGAGATGTAGTTTACTATTTCTGTTTTACAGGTAGATGAAAGAGAAGCAAGAGGGAAGTTAACTGACTCACATAAGGCTGCCCCCCAGAGAACCATCCCCTTTGCTTAGGCATGCCGCCTAGAAGTTGGCATAGCTCCCCAGAAAGTGGCACACCACCATCTCCACAGCTAATGTTACTGGGGACACAGCTACGTGCCCTTCCCTACGACAGGGCCAGAAGCATGGCTTCCCTTGGGAAGAACTGGTCTTTACCCCAAAGGAGGTAGGTGAGTTGTAGAGCTGTAGTTTCAGGTTTAAGGCTAGCACTCCTTATGGTAAATATTGGATCTTGGATTTAGGAAGCTTTAAAGTAGCTATGTTTGTGATTGTTGAATTTGAAGAGATACGGAAGTAGCGTGTTCGAGCAGATCTTTCCCGCCCAGGTGCTATACATAGCTCTAGTAATGGAAGCATTGCCTACATCTGAGCTATCAACATCTTGGGCCTAGCTTGCTATGTGTTTGGTCCTCAGGGAGTCAAAGCATCCTAGTGTCTCTTTTTTTTTTTTTTCGGAGCTGGGGACCGAACCCAGGGCCTTGCGCTTCCTAGGCAAGCGCTCTACCACTGAGCTAAATCCCCAACCCCGTGCATCCTAGTGTCTCAAGGAGAATATGAGACAGCTTAATGGGTCCAGCCAAGACAATTGGAAGGACTCTGCAGGACTCTGTTCACCAATGGTTGTCAGCAAGTGACCTGCAGAACACATGTAGTCAGGATATGCCACCCCTGAGACTTCAGTAACACCACGGTCCCTGATTTATCTCATTACCGAGGTGAGCAAGGCCTGCTACATGGGTTGTTCATTTAGTTGACACTGAATAAATAAAGCCTATGTGGTAGCTAGATGGTTTTTTCCTCTTTAATTCTACAAAGATGAATCAAATAGCCTTCCCTTTGGCAAAGTCCAGTATAATGGAATTGTAAAGAAAATTGTGGTGTGTGTGTGCCCAAATGCCTGTATTGCCTGCATCTTACTTCTTATGTCTATGCCCCAGAATGCTCTACAATATAGAAAACCAGGCTTTGTCCTTGCCTCATACCTGCCACTCACTCCTCCCTGGAGCAGGGGGAGTGACTAACCTTTCAGCTGGGATGAAGGGAATTGACATCACAGCTCTGTATTGGAAGGAATGATGTGTAAATGTACAGATCATTCTCCTCCAATAGCTGCCCCTTTCCTCTCCTTGGAGAGCAGCTCCCACTTAGCAGGTGTGTTCAGTGCCGTCCTCTGTGTGACTGATCTGCTCTGTCAGGGAGGCCGGAAGTTCTCCAGCTGCTCAGTGTGGCAGATGGATAAGGCAGGCCAGTGAGGGTGCATGTGCCACATTAGGGAGCTCATTTGGAAGCAGAGCTGGTGCTCTCTCCCATCCCGCTTCATCTGTTATGTCATAAAGCTGGTATTGTGAGCTCCACTTCTTAGGTGCCTGTATTTATGTCCCCATCAATTTTAAAATCGCAAAGGAGGGGTATAATTTACTGATTTTTTAAATGTCTTACCACAGGATAAGCATTATCACAGAAATATGAAGAAAGGGCTGTGGGGTCAAAAAGAAAGAGAAGCCTTGGCAGAGAAGGGGACATTTCAATGGGCAGGTCAACAGCCTACCAGAATGAATGTCTCTTCCTCCACCTTGGCACAGGGCAGGGCCTCTCAGAATGGACTTCACATCTGCCTGTGTTAATAGAGAGATAGGAGGTCCTGCAGAACAATATGAGGGAGATACGGGGGAGTCCCCCCAAACATGGGAGGACCACCCTCCCGCCATGTTCCTCTCCTCCACCAGGATCCCCTCCTCCACCATGCTCATCTCTTGCACTGGTCACTTCCTTTGCTGTCAACAGCACCAGGGCCACCATGGTGGGAGGCATGGAGCTCAGGACTCTGAGTCACAGCTGTCTTGCACAGGTACAAGTCACTGAGTGGAAACCTTTAGGGCAGGTGGGATAGCAATCTACAGCTGAGAGCGGATAGGAGGTTCAGAGAACTCAGGCCGTAAAAGAAAGGGGCTTTTGAAAGAACTTGGCAGATTCCAAGGAGAGCGGTGCACTTAGTGAGTCAGACAGGACATGCTAGTGCAGAGTTGGAGGGTTTCTTCAGGCAACTGTCAGTGGGCACAAGCACGAAAGCATTCTCGGAAGACCCACCGCATAGGCAGAAAACTGACTTTAGTTTAAGACAAAAGACTGGAAAATTATTATTGAATAATTGTTTGTGTGTGTGTGCAGTTAATCATTGCACATTCGAGAGGATTATTTTCATTGATGTAATTAGTGACTGCATTTTCTAGAGGACATTTTTCATGTCGAACAGATAATGACTCCAAAGCTGAGGGACAATGGAGCTTCGTGGCAGACCCCGGTGACAGGATGAAAGTGGATTTGACAAAGGTGCCTCTCTTGTACCACGAACACCCTAGAGAATCAGCGAGCAGACGCTTGATTTTTGAAACCCAGATGAAACCGTGTGATAACATTACCCCAGGGACTCCGAATGATTCGGTCATGCTGGAGCCTTGCCAGTTCAGTTCAGGTTCACTTAATCAACCCTCATCTACCCTACTGCATGCTGGGTATTCAATACTCAGCTCAGTAAGACACAGTGCCAGCCTTACAGGAACAGAGGCAAGTCAGTCAGTGACATTTACAATGTAGGCAGTTTTGTAAAGAATGATCATAGAATGCTGGATGAGGGACACCACCCAGTCCAGAGAGCACTGAAGGCTTTCAGGCCATGATGCCTGAGGTGCATGTGATTGTCTCCAAAGTCTTCCTTGAAACTAACGCTCATAGGAACCTTCCTGGTGCTCATCTTCTCTAATTCACTTCTTCCTTATGAGGCTCCTGGTTCTTGACTTTGGGTCATCTACACTATTGTCCATTTGGAGCCAGCATTGGTATCAGGTATCTTGACTCCTGTCTCTCTGCTTCCTTACATGACAATTCTAATGATGATCCTTTAGACAGGATGGGACAACTGACCATGCTTACCTGGTTTGATCCATGCCCTTGCTCCATGTAGGTCTCTGGTGAATTAATTAGACTTTCCTGGATGTTGGGATCAAAGCCAAGCTCTAGGATGAGGATGCAGTGGGAAGGGCAGTGCAAGCAAGGCGACGGCAGGCATCTCATCAGCTGCGCAGACAGGACCACCGGGGAGCCAGTGCTGGGTTTTGGTGTGAGTGGCTTGATATTCTCATAAAATGGATGTTCTAGCTTCTGGACAAGGTATTTCTCTTCCCCCTTCTTCAGCTTTATTTTTCCTCCTTCTCCTCCCTTCTTCTTTTTCTTTTCTAGCATCCAAGTCTGTCTGTGCACCCTGGACTGCTGTGGACCTCACTATGTAGCCCAGGTTGGTCTCACATTCCTGGAATTATACCCACGAGTCATCACACCCAACCACCACATACATTTCTTGTTCTTTCCCTGTGGCCTCTGTCTTGGAGCTGTGTCCTACCTCTACCACACCGTTCTCTCTGCCCATCCTCCTGTCTGTTACATACGTGCACACTCAAGAAATGGCTCCCCCAATTTCCAGGTCTAGTTGGCATTTCGTGATACAAATATGGCATTGTGAGGGTCAGGAGCCACTTACAGTTTGCTTTGCTCACCAGGGGCTGGGGCATAGCAGTATCAAGATCTCCTCTGGCTGATATCGGGGATGAGTTTTCTTTTCTGACCATGCTCTCAGATCCAGAACATCCAAATGTTCTTCTCTTGGCTTCCTGAGTGCCATCTGCCCTTAGACTCCTGGAAGACTTGCCTTATGCTCCCAATCTTGTTTCCACACTATGGACATTACAGCTTTTTTGCCATGAGCATTTCACCATCTGTTACTGGTTTAAAACATCTCTCTATTGCTTTATGAAAGATTCTGAGGGAATCTTCACCTTAGGGTTAGGGATTGACCAGCCTTGCCTCAGGAGAGACTCTGTTGGGCAACCCTCCTGCTCCTGTGTAGTGAGAACCCTCAGTGCTTAGCTTACCTTCACCTCATAGACCTCATCCTACTGCTGTAGCTCTACTTGGTAGAGTTCCGGATCATATTTCTTTTATAAAGATGTTCAGTTTCTTCATATTACCACTTTGTGTCTTTTAAAATGAGACACAGGAAGCTCCAGGTTTAGGGGTCTAGATCAGGAGCTAGCCACACTCCACAGGGACTTGGCTGCCCATATAACCTCTCTTCTGGGTCTGGGAAGCCTCCTGGGTTGAAGGTTAGTCCTACTGGGACGCCAAGAATTCTTCTCTCACTCACCGATGCCTCCTCTGGCAGTTCTGCATGGAGATACAGGAAGGTTTCAATGTGAGGACCGTAAGTCCGCACTTGATGACATCAATAGGAAATCTCCTATAACCCTCAAAAGGGTAACTTCCTGCTGTTATACAGCAAGTATAAATTGAGTGATGTAGACACTTCTGGCCTGATTGTAGTCTTTCATTTGCTCGTCTTCATTGTCCTGACCCTATGTAATCGAGCTTATGATATAGACTTTATTTTTTTCTCTTAAATTGGCTCAGTTATAAAGACTTCCTTTGACCTTTTCCTAATCAGTAGTACCTTAGCTTATATTTGAAGTTATAATTTTGATTTATTACTTCCTTTTTTAGTTGATATCAAATGAATTCAGAATGCCTCAAAATATATCTGTATATAATAAATCCTTTTGAATATTTGCAAGGGAGCCAACAGCTTTATAGGAGTTCTAAGTGACTAAAATTCTTTTTTTTCCCCACTCAGTCTCTCTCTCTCTCTCTCTCTCTCTCTCTCTCTCTCTCTCTGTGTGTGTGTGTGTGTGTGTGTGTGTGTGTGTGTGTGTGTGTGTGTAAAGACCAGAGATAATGTCAAGTATTTTTCCTCTGGCAATGTCTACCATGATTTTTGAGACAGGGTCTTTTACTGGTGTAGAAGTTGCTAGAACGAGGTATAGAACGAGACGTGGCTGACCAATGAATAGCGGGACCCCCCCTGTCTCTAGTTCTTCAGCATTGGGATTGTGTGTGTGCTACCACATCCAGCTTTGTGATGGTTCTGGAAATCTAGCTCAGGTCTCAGGCTTATAGGTCAAGGAATTTACTCACTGATCCATTTCTCTCTCCCATGACTGGAATTCTTTGATATCACCAGATCCCATTCATTTTTCCTGATTTTCCTTTCATCAGGAAATAATACTCAGAAGATGCTCCTTGAGGCAAATGTTTCTGATGATTCCTCATTGTGGAGACATTGAAGTCCTCTTTCACCAAGTGCTTTAGTTTTTGTGAGCTCTCCACTCAATAATTGTTTGAATAATTACCATATTCATGATTCTACACGGGAGTGGGATGCTCCCGACTTTAAGTTAATCAGGCCATTCTCCTAGGATTCCATTGAAGGAGGCACATTTAGTGAGGACAATGGCAGCGAAATTTACAGTTCTAATCAGAAGGATGTGATGGCATGCCAGAAATTGAGTACAGGGACCTTTGATCTTGGCTCAAAGGCTAAAGGGAATTCTTCCATTAACCAAAAACACAAGTATTTAGATCCCTCGTCACCAGCCGTATCAGAGAAGAGAAAATGAAACAGCCAAGAGCCCACAGAGAAGGAAAGACAAGCGAGGGTGGATGGCTAGAGCTTCTCACAGCTGTGTACAGAAATGTGCGGGCCTGCGCACACTGAATGCACTGTACCCTCATTCCCATGTATCTAGAATCTCAAGTCCGCAGCACCCTGTCATCACTGCACAGCAAGAAAGAAGGTTCAAACAAAAGACTCTCTGAAGGAAGGGGCACTGAGACAGGTCCCCTGACAGGGACATTGTTTCCAAATTTGTGACTTCGTCATTTATTTTTTCCGTAATTTACCTTCATAGCAGCTTTATGCCATTCTTCATTCGAATAGAAATTAAGCCACCAAAAAGTGCTTGGTAGAAAATAACTTTGACAGCTACTTAATGCTGGGGTCCCAGTAGGAAAATACTACCATGGGCTGGGACTTGTCTCCAGTGTCCAGTGTATTTTGTAGAGTAAGAATATGCAGGTTTTCATTCACATTAGTTGGGAAGCTGTGATTTGCATTAGAATATTAGTGCTGGGATGGACCTGCCAGTAGGCAGGAATAAACATTTCAAGTACTCACTCCAAGCGAAGCCTGATGCTCAGCCATTGGGGGCTAGCCTAAGCTAACCGGGACCTCACTAGGTCTCCATCACAGCTATTCCACTTGCTAGGACCCTATGAAGAGTTAAGATGGCTTCATCAGCATCTTCCTCTGTTGGCATGAACCTAATTACATAGAGTAGTTGGAAATGATGATCTGCACACTCAACTTTACCTAGGGTCCTTCTCCCCTATCTCCAGTGGGCGCGGTGAGTGCATAAATTAGAAGGACCAGTGCTGGGCTGGAGAGATGGCTCAGCCGTTAAAGGCTAGGCTCACAACCAAATAGATAAGAGAAAGACCAGTGCTTTGGGTTTGCCAATGATGTCAGTCTGGATCTTTTTGCAAACTTAAGTCTGGGCAGTAGAGAAAGAGCCCACTTTATAGCTACTATAGAATGGAGCAAATTAGTCCTTAAAGAGACGAACGCAATATCAACTTTGCCACAAGCCCAGCAGGTGTTTGAAGAGGAAATGAAGAGTCAGGCACCTACAACACACTTCATGTAGCTGTGAGAGAGTTGGCAACCTTGTAAAATCTCTAAGGGCCACTTAAGACATCTGCCACTTGAAGAGCTAAGGTGTGAATCACTTTTAGTTCATTCTCTAAACACTGGGTATATATTATCCAGGCCTCCAGGGAGCATCACATGAACCTGTTTGAGCTCCCCACAGAAAGGCCTAGCAGTAGTTAAGCCTGAATGAGGTGGTTTTCAGAGTCCCAAGTCACAGTATCGGGTCATTTTGCAAGTGTCTATATATCTTTTGTGGTTTTGAAAGTGTCACTTACTATAGGATTCAGGTAACCTCTCCTGAAATTCGTTGCTGGGAGAAATATTCTTAGGCCAGAATAATTCATTAGTTTTCCAGCAAAACCTTCATGGAATGTCTTTTGTGTAACAAGAGCACTTGCATATTTTCTTTGGTCTCATGTAAGTGCTGTCTGACTTAAGTTTGTGCTCATGTGTTCTGTGTCTGCTAGAACACCAAACAACATTTAGTAATTCAAGTACATTGACTATCTTTTGACAGCTACAACTAACTTAAATTCTTATTTTTTACAATTTGGTTCAAACTGTATTATAATGGGTAATGCTTTGTCTGTATTAAAATTCATTGTTAGAATTTCTCATGTTATAGGAAAATCTATAGGCTCGCCTCTCTTCCTGTGTCCTCCAACACTGCTCCTTGGTACAACCATTATTGTGTGATGTGAATGAATTCGGCTCTCTCTCTCTCTCTCTCTCTCTCTCTCTCTCTCTCTCTCTCTCCCTCTCTCTCTCCCTCTCCCCCTCCCTCTCCACATGCACATGCACACACACAGATGCACTTGCACGTACACTCACACACTTGTGGACTTCATCCCAGATAATTTACTGGAGCACCAAGGGCAAGGGAGGGTTGGCAGTGATCCATTCCAAGCAATAAGGAGGTGCACTGTTAGAAGTGAATTATAGAGTTGATAAAACTCCATGAGAGCTGATCTGCTCTTGATTAGCTCCCCACAGAAGAAGTTGTAAACCAGTCAGATAGCATACTCCCTCCTGTGTTGACCATCTTTCTCACCAGATCTTTGTTTCATGGCTACCAAACTGAACACACACAGTTCCATATTGGAAAACACATTCATATGCACACATATGTACAAGTGTATAAAATGTATACTTATGGCATATATTACCATAAAAATATAAACGGAATCATACGTATTAGTTTTACAATAGTTTCTGCTAATTTCTACTGGGCCTCTTTCTATAGCCTTCCATTTTTCAAAGTAAGTCTCATATGTCCCATGCTAGCCTCGAACTTGCTATGTAAGCTGAAGCTGACCATGAACTCCTTCTAAATCTCCTGTCTCTACCTCCCAAGTGCTTGGATTATAGGCATGTATCGTCTTGTTTGCAGCCAAAATTCATTATTGGTCTTGTTATTTTAGCACTTGGGAACGAGCCCGGGGCCTTGCACCTGTGAGACGCCTCTTCACCACTGAGCCACCTCACCAACTGTAGCACTTAAAAATTATTATAAATTATTTTTTAATTTGGTTACAAGATGCTGGTTTCCATGGTTTTTTCTTTTTAATACCCTCTTCATTTGGATTAACCCTTTTCCTTATCTCCTACCCTCCCCTCTCTCCATTCCTAGTATTCTCTCTCTCTTATTACATCGTCTACACTCTACCTTCCCTCAGCCCTTCCCTTAAAGTATTCCCCTCCCCACAACCTCCTTCTAGCTCTCTGGTTTGGACACACATTCCAAGTTAAATATATAAAATTAGAGATTCAAAGTTAAGACTCACATATAAGGGAGACCATGTGGCACTTGTTTCTCTGTGCCTGGGTAATGTCACTCGGTATGGTTTTTCCAATTACCTCATCTATCTCAAATGTCATTTTTCTTTGCGGTTGAGCAGAATTCCATCATGTGTAGGTAACACATGTTCACTATATCATGTATATCCCACGTGTCCTTTATCCTTTCATCAGCCGATGGACAGGTAGGCTGACTCTGCTTCTTAGCGATGAACACAAATGAACAAGTGTCTCTATAGAGTCCTTTGGGTATATGGCCGGGGACAGGGGGGGGGAATAGCTTGGTCACACGGTAGTTGTAGCGCTATCCTTTTGAACAGTTACCACCATGATTTCTACAGTAACATCACAGGCTTGTACTTCCACCACCAGTGAATAATGGTTTCTTTCCCCCACCACCCTGACTCCACAGCCTTTTCAGCATTTGTAGTCTTTTGATGTCTTGCTGATGGCCATTCTGACTGAGCTGAGATGAAATCTCAAAGTGGTTTGCATTTGGATGTCCCTGGTGGCTAATGATGTTGAAGACTTGTTTTGTTTTGTTTTGTTTTTTTTCAAGTCAGGGTTTCTCTGTTTTTCTTGGCCATCCTGGAACTTGCTCTGCAGACCAGGCAGGCCCTGAACTCAGAGAGCCACCTCCCTCTGCCTCCAGAGTGCTGGGAGGATTAAAAGTAAGTGCCTCCACCACCTTGCTTAAAAGAAGGTGATCTGATTTCCTTTTTGTTTGTTTGGCTTTTTGAAACAGGTTCTCGCTGTGTATTTCTGGCTATAGTGGAACTTACTATGTGTAGACCAGGTTGACCTGGAACTCAGAGACCTGCCCGCCTCTGCCTCCCAAGTGTTCATTACTCATTCATATTCCTTATACTGAAAATTCTCTGTTCAGATCTATGGAACCATTGCACATCAGGCTGTTTATTTATTTACTTAACATTTTATATTTTGAGATCTACAAATATGTATGTGTGTGAGAATGTATTTGCGCGTTTTAAATAATAATCCTCTCTCAGATATTTAACTGACAAAGATCTCTCTTGTTCTCCAGGCTACCATTAACTGTTTCCTTTGCCCACCTAAGTCTTCATTTCACCAGGACCCCTCTGTCAGTTGTTGCCCTCATCGCCTGAGCAACCCGAGTCCTCTTTAGATAGTCCTTGCCTAACCCTGTGCATTGTCAGGGACCGGTTACTTTTGCTCTAGTGGTTTCAGAGATTTAGATTTTACACTGGGGTCTTCGAGCCACTCGACACTGATTTTTTTCGTGTGTGTGCAGAGTGAGAGACGAGAGTTTAGTTTCCCTCTCCTACACATCCAATTTTCTCAGCACCGTTTGTTGATACTGCTTTCCCTCTTCTCCGTATTTCTGGCATCTACGTCAAAAATTAGGTTGCTGTGGCTTATGTGGAATTAAATCCATGTTTTCTGTCCTCTGCCACTGACCTGTGTCCCTGTGGCTTCATTTTTGCTTGCTTGGGTCAATACCATGCCATTTTTATTGATTTATCTTTCTAGTGTGATTTGAGATCGGAGGCGGTAACGCCTCTAGCGTGCTTCTTTTTGTTTAGGATTTCCTCGGTTGTCTTGAATCTTTCGTGTTTTCACATGAATTTTAAGATTTTTCTTTGTATTTTGTGATGAATGGCATGATTGTTTGGACTATGATCACACCGAGACTGTAAGTTGCTTTTGGTAGAACGGTAGTTTAACCAGACTGTGAGAATGGGAGGTGTTCCTATCTTCAACTCCCCCCCTCGATGTCTCTCTCCCATGTTTTAAAGTTTTGAATGTGGTCTTTTATCTTAGTTAGGCTTACTCAGAGTTATTATTTGGGTTAAGGAGAATGTGAATTGGGTTGTTTCCATGATTTGCTTCTTAGTATGTACTTTTGGTATATAAAAAGGCTATGGACTTTTTTTTTTTTTTTTTTTTTTTTTTTTTTTTCTTTTCTGTTTTCGGAGCTGGGGACCGAACCCAGGGCCTTGCGCTTCCTAGGCAAGTGCTCTACCACTGAGCTAAATCCCCAACCCAGGCTATGGACTTTTTTGTGCTTATTTTGTATCCTGGCACTTGGTTCACAATATTTAATCCTAGGAGTTTTCTGGTGAAGTCTTTAGGATCTCATTTATTTAGCATGTGATCTATAAGTGAAGATTCTCTGAAATCGTCTTTTCTAATTTCTTTTTTTTTTTTTTTTTTTTGGTTCTTTTTTTTTTCGGAGCTGGGGACCGAACCCAGGGCCTTGCGCTTCCTAGGCAAGCGCTCTACCACTGAGCTAAATCCCCAACGTCTTTTCTAATTTCTATCCGTCTTATTTCCTTCTCTTGTCTTATTGCTCTAGACGAACACTGCATTGAGTAGGAGTAAAAAAGTCTACTGTCCTTGTTTCTGATTTTGATGAGGCTGCTTTGAATTTTTTCCTATTTCATTTGGCATGATGGTAGCTATGGGTCTGTCCTATGCAGTCTTTTCATATTAAGTAGAATCCCTCTGACCATATTTTCCTCAAGAACCTTTAGTACCAAGGGTTATTGGATTTTGTCAGCAGTCTTCTATGCATATTTTGAGGTGATCATGTCATTTTTGCCTTTAAGTTTGATTACATTATTTACTACATTTATTGACTTGCCTATGTTGAACTATTCCTGTATCCCTGAGATAAAGCTAACATGATTGGGTGAAGAACAATTTTGATGTATCTGTATTCACTTTGCAAGTATTTTGTTGAGTTTTTGCATCTATGTTTATCAAAGATATTGGTCAATAGTGCTCTTCATCTGATTTTTGTTCTAGAATAATGATAGCTCCATAAAAGGGATTTAGAGGTTTTTCTACTCATTTCTGTTCAGTAGAATGATTTGAATGACATTGGCTGAGGGCTTGCTTTACACTTGTAGTGGAATTCAGCTATGTGTCCATTTGCATTTGGGCTTTGTTTAGTCATAAGCTTATTACTACTTGAATCTCCTTGTTCCCTGTAGGTCTAACTGATCTCATGGTCTACTGATTGGCTTACTGATCTCATCTTGATTTAGATGAGTCAAATATCTCTAGAAATCCATTCATTTCTTTTAGGTTTTCCAATTTATTTGAATACAGTTTTTTAAAGTATGCCCTTACAGTTTTCTTAGGCATCCATTATAACCCTTCATTGTCTATCTGCAGTTTGGGGTTCTTTCTTCCTTCCTTTAGCTGCTTGGCTAATAGTTTACTATTAATAGAGACTTGTTCATCTTTTCAAAGGGTGAATTCTTCATATCATTGCTTAGATTGTTTATTTCTCATCTGTTTCCATTTTATTAATTTCTGGCCTGGCTTTGGGTTTTCTTTTTGTTGTTGTTTGTTTGTTTTGTATTTTTGTTTTTCCCTGTTGGCACAAGGTCCTGGGGAAGGTGTATGGGGAGCTGGGTGGTGTAGGGAGAAGGAAGGAGAGGGACCTCTTTGGTGGTACCATATGTGCTGGAACCTGGGAATGGCCAGCAGGGAGTTGGGCAGCCTAATGCAGAAGAAGGCAAGGGAGTG
>NC_046156.1:193769320-193837547 GCF_011064425.1 Rattus rattus
CTTGTACCATTCTGGGACTCAAAGAGAATGATAGCGCTGTGGCTGGGATGTGGTTTGAGTTGCATCTCTCAAGGGCTCACGCGCTCCTCTCTTAGTGGGATGTGGTATGGACCTTCAAAAGGTAGGGCCCAGCAGGAGGTAATCCCACCATGAGGACACTGTCCTCCCAAAGACTTAGTGTGTTCTTATGTCACAGTGGTTATAAAAGAACGAGACTGGCCCTTTCCTGGTCTAAGCTCTCTGTCTAGCCCTATGACTCCTCACATGCATGAGGCTATCACGATGTCATCTACCATGACATGGCATGGATGGGGGACCGTCCTCTATGGACTTTCACCCTGTAAACTTGGAAATTAAAATTCATCCTCCAGCTTCAGCAACTCCACTTTAGCAGTAGGGACTGGCCTAAGAGGCATGGTCAAACACACTGAGCTCTCTCACTGAACACTTAGGCTGTGAGTGGCTGCCCTGTAGCACACACCGGTCTGCTTTTGTCTGCTACGGTGCTGAGTTCTCTTCAGACTCACACCCAGAGTCTGTTGTACAGTCTGGCCTTTCTCAGTTAGCAATGGGCCCTGAATGCTCTTCGCTTTGTGTTTTAATTTTTCCATGTGCTCTCCCATCTCATGGGCTCTTAGAGCTGGTAGGATGCCCCGAGGACTCAGTCAGGGACAGGGATGGTAACAGTGGTCATCATATTCTTTCAAGGTGAAATGACAGTCAGCCATATCTGTTCAGACATCCATGCTCATAGGCACATCCCTGTTTATCTGTCCCGTCTCCACGTCTGTCTTGATAAAATGCCAAAGAACAGCATTTCAGCAAATGTGGAACACCAGAGGCCTGTGCTTTCTCTCAAGCTCTCTTCCCAAAGTGTGCTTTGTTTTAGCCTAGGAGACGTGAAGTTTACACAGCTGGCCTCACTCATACTTACGATGTTTTTATTGAAAACAATATAGCTATCTCCGAGATTTGGACAAAGAAAAGCTAACAAATCAGATAGTTTAAATAAAGGTATTTAAGGAGAGATGAGATAAACAACCCCAGCATTTCAACCTCGCCAGGAGCAATTTTAACAACAGGAACCTTCGATCTCATCTTCCAAATTTGTTATCTTCCATTCATGACGTTAGACAACAGTTTCCTCCAGGGGGTGTTAGGGATAATTTTTCTGGTGGGGAAGACTTTCTCCCATGGTGCTTCAGAGGCCCCACACACATCCTCCTCATACCTTCCTCTGTGAACTGTTCGAGACCCAGCTGTCGGTTATAGCGTGAATCCCGAAGGATGGCACATTCTTATTTAAGAGAATCTTTAAGACATTTGTAAAGAGTGTTTGTTGTATTCTTGGCTCCGCATCAAGCATTTTCGCACACACTCTCTCATGACACTTTCACAAACAACACAGTGGGATATGGTTAGAGTCAAAAACCCTGGATTAATCTCTGACTCTGCCAACCCTAATTCTCGGAAAAATTGCTTAAGCCTGTATCTTGTCACAGATGAGATGGGTGGTGACTGTATCCTCGGAGGACAGCGATGGCTACATGAGATCATTTGTGGAAAGTTCCCAGCCAGTCAGCTATCAGGCTCTGGCTGACACTCATAGAGTATGGCTATATTTATTTGCCTAATCACCTCCATCTCTTGAATGAAGAGGTGGCGATCCACATGGGACATGTTTTACCCTGTTACCTCGCCATTAGAGTATCAGGACCTGGCTATTTCTCTAGCTGACTACAGAGCCTGTGGTTTGCAACATGACTAGCTTTGTTGTTGTTGTTGTTGTTGTACACCTAAATGTATGTCTGGGTGACTCAATTCTTTGGGGGATACACTGTCCTAACAAGACAAAATGTCTTTGAAATTCCTCATACAATAGAACTGTCCCCCCAAACTATATTGACGTTTCCCACTGACTTTTATTTTAGGATTGTGCTTTTTCTTTCCTGCTTAAAATTTTCATTCAGAGTTAATATTTTATTCAAAACAACCACATTTTACAGCCAGATTTACTCTTGGAAATCCTTATTATTTTCGTAGTTTTGGTGCGTTCACTATCAAATTAAGCCTTAGCTAGAGTTACTAGGGTGAAATTAGAAAGGGTGTTACCAGCAGTCTCTCTGATAAGTGTCCTTCCACCAGTTTGACCTCATTATAAAAGCGTTTTATGTGATACCCTAGAGTTATTTGCAAGAGAGAGTTGTTCTAGAAGTATGCAATTTAATCTGGGGATGAGACCAGAGCATTGATTATTTTGGTATCTCTTCTGAAGATAATATTGAACATACTGTCGGTGTTTATTATCCATAGTGAGCATCCAGAGAGTCACTGTCATTGTTATTATTTCTAGGGTACACAGAGTCAGGATCCGGTGACAATGGTCACATTTTGTCAATCCCATAAATTCAACTATTTATCTGTACAAAGATGTTTTGCTCAACACATAATTGATTTATAAACATTGAACTTCTCGTGACACAGAGCCCTACTCGTCATGCCCGAATAAAGCTTATCTAACGCACATACTTTCTCCATGAGGCATTTCCCAGCCTCGTTCTCAGAAACACCAGCCAACACTGCACTCCTGCCCTTGGGGACCGACCGAAGCAGTGGACTCATTACATAAGACGCACAAACTGCTAAGGATGTGGCACCAGAGATGCCACAGAGGCCACACTTGCTCAAATGTGAATGCAAAGTCTTGCTTTGGCCCTCGCTGGGAATGAGTCGCCTCTTTTGCATTTCTGCGCATGCCCATGGATCACCATTCTGAGGCTACAAATATGTTTTAGCAAGCAGGCAAATTTGCAAGTGCGGAACCCACAAATAATGATGGTCAACCGTATTTTGCTTTCAAAGTGATTCTCTTTGCCCAGCTGTAAGCTTTAATTTGGAGACTTGGGAAGACTGGTTGAGTTATTGGTCTCCCAATACGAGGCTTTCTGCCCTGAAGCCCTTGGTTCCCTCCCACTTTAATTTCAGGCTTGGAGGATGAGATAATAAACTTGGTGCAAGAAGAAGCTTGAAAATCCCATATGTATTCATTTCCTTTTCTTGGCCCCTCGCCACCACCTGGGGAACGGATAGGCTGAAGTGAGATGAATGTAAGAGACAGGAGGAACAGGAGGAGAGGTGTCCCCCTACAAGCCTGGCCCAGATCACACAGCCCTGACCTGGCCAGGAGCTGAACACAGACAAAGGGCACCCTTTCCTCTGGGTCTAGAGACCACGAGAAACAATCTGTTTTGGCTTGAGTCATGTCCGTTCAGGGCCGTTCATTGTGTACTAATAACTGACAGATGACTCAAGCGTCTCTAATTTCGGTGTGGAGTCTTTTACCTTCTAGATCCTGCAGAAGAAGGGCAGTAGGTAGCTACCGGCAGCCGCCGTCATATCTTTTTCTCTCCATCATGTGGAACTGAAAAAAGAAATTCATCATCCAAACATAGACCAGGGAAGACAGCAGGAAACGAAGGGCCAGGGCATCAATTGGGCAGAAGTGAGGGCATCCTTTTTTGCATCTGGTTCCCAGGCCTGGATGAGGCTATCCTCATTCTTTTAACTCCGGTTTTGTTAAAATATGATCTGTTGGGTTTTAAAATTTTTTGTATCTATCGGTAACAATGGTTGTTTTATTTTTCAAAGATAGGAAGAAATAATAGCAGCAGCCAGAAAACAGGAGTGGCGGAGGTAGTAAGAAGGGTGTACGCTATATACAGAAAATAATTTCTCATGTTCCTGCCCCAGAACATGAAAGGAAATTCACAAGGGCAAGAATACATCAATAACCACAGTGTCTATTCCTCTCCAAAATACTGCCGGCCCCAAGGCATAATGAGAGTTACACTTAAGAAGACCATAAACCTTTTAAAAGTCATGTTTTAAATCAAAATAATTTTCTTATAAAATATTAATTCTCAAAATGAGTTGTAAAATATGAACACAAATGGCCAAGGCTTTTTTTTTTATTTCTGCAATAAAACTGAAATTTCTTAGAGAATTGACAGCTACTCGAAGGGAGAGGAAATGTGAGTCCAGAGCTGTGGCGAGCCCACCCTGTTCCTGCCCACAGTTGCTAAGCAGCCGGCGCTCTGTGCTGGCGCTCCATGCTAAGTGTTACAGGGCTCCCCAAGAGAGGCTGTCGGAGGGGAACCTCAAAACACAGTCGGAAAATTAATGAAAACAGAGGCTACGGATTGGAAAGAGAACAAGGAAGGAATAAAGGGGGGAGGTGATAGAATTATATTAAAATCTCAAAAAATAAAAGAAATAATTAAAAAGAAACCTCACTTGGAGTCTCAGCTGCGATTTCAAGGTAACTTGTCATTCTTTGATTGCTCTGAACTTATCCATAGAGGTGGGCTTTTCAAAAGGAAAGACCCAGAGAAAATTATACAAAAATAGAGCCCCAACCATGGTAAAGAACAGCCTGAGTGGAATTAAAAATTCTGTATTTAGCTGGAAACTGCCTCATAGAAATTTATCCTAATGTGGCATTTTCCACTCATTATCAAAACAAAACAGCCAGGTATGGTGTCTCATGCCTGTAATCTCAGCACTCTCAGAGCTTGAGGCAGGAGGATGGCTGTGAACTATAGACCGCTGTGGGCTACACTGTGTATCAAAAATAGAGAACTTTTAACTTAGAACCCATATCCAGAGGTAGAGCCTTGACTCCAGAGCCATCTCCTAAGTGCCCTTTTTATTCTTGAAGATCAAGGTCCAATTTCTAGCACTTACATGGTGGTTCACAACCACCTGTGACAGACATCCTCTCCTGGCCTCTCTGGGCACCAGGCAGGCATGCGATCAAACACTCATACAGAAATCTATAATTTTCGCTAAATTTCACAACCATTCTGTGCCTCCATTTCCCCCCCGGTAGTATGGCTATAGCAACATTACTGCCACCTTCTGTTTGTGGCGTGTATGGAGTGAGAGCCTGCATGCAAATGTTTCTTCTACAACGGCGTCATCCAGGAAACCCAGGCTTTCTCCTGTCCTTCCTCCCCATTCTCCGAGCCGACCCTAATGTGGGGTTCCATCACACCCACAAGCACAGACTCCTCTTACTTCATTAGCAAATGGATCACAGCTCCTTCGGAAGCTCCTCCACAAGGAGATAGGGCACTGGCGCAAGCCTGCCCACATTTGCTTGGCTCTACTCCACTCAGCTCCTTTGAGCGAGCGTCTGGAAAGAATGGGGACAAATTCTCCTCCTGGCTGTTTGGAGATTCCCATTCCCAGACTGGTGCTGCTGCCCACCACGAAAATCTTCTGGACTCTCAAACTCTGTTCTTTACTCCCAACCCCAGACTCCTGTTTCTCTGCCCCAATCTGAAACTTCCCTCAGCTTGCTAGGTCTCAGAAGTCCCTGGTGAGGGTGGGCCCTGTTTACGGTGTCCATTTACACTGTTGGTACATTTCTATGGGTTGGACTTGATGGACCTCTAACTTGCAACTTTTCTCATATATATTTTTCTTTGAAATTGAAGTTACTGACTTGCCCATGACTCTGTATCTCAAGGGATTCCTTGCTTATTACTAGGAACCTCTACAGATTTGGTACATTCAGGACGGTGTACACTTGGGAAAACCGGATGTACACTCTTGCTTTCTTTCTAATGTTTCTACTGAAGCTCAATTCCAGTTCAGAGCCTCCAGTGACACCCACGCACATTCCCGGAGTCAGTCTCCCGACTGACTGTCAATAGATCAATCCTCATTTTGCTTTATTTAACTCACATGATTTCTTGAGTTTCTGTTACACAAACGACATAAAGCGTGGAGGGTCAGTGGGGGGTAAGAAGTAATTTACACTCCTGCCATGAGATCCCTATTGGTAAGGTCTGACGTCAGCCGACCCAGCCTCCAGCCATAATTCTATGTCGCTGTCCACACTGGCCTTCATCAATCTTTCCTCTTCTAGTTAGCCCCCTTTCCCTAAAGACCCCTGACTCACCCACAGCTACATGGCACCCAGGAACAGAGTTAATTAGAAATTAGGTTTCTGAGCAGTTCCTCCTCTCCTTAGGGAATGGAATTCTTCCTGTATCTAGAAAGTAGGTTTTACAACAGGGAAACAGAAACTCTGACACAGTACCATGACTCCATCTGTGAGGTGGATTTGGTGTTGCTTGCCAGTGTGTTTGCTTAGGAGCAATAAGAGGAGTAAAGAGAGGCCCAGGCAGACCGTTTTATTATTGAAATAACTGCAATGGCGGACATCTCTCAAACCCTTGCAATACGCTGTGCACTGTGGCAATGTGTCCCGTGTTATGTTGCATTCTGACCCCTCAACTCCCTCGTTGATCTAAAAGGCCCCTACTTACAAAGTGCTTTATAAACAGAAGGAAGACTCCTGTGACAAGGACAGTGTTCTCAAAACATTACATAAAAGCCTCCTTCCACAGTCCCTGGCAGCCATGCTCCACACCTTTTGTCTCTGGGAAAGGAGGCAGGGGACATATATGGGTTATAGATGGGACATAGGGGTCTTCTTCCCATGTGGGAAGAAGAAAAGGAACCATAGAGTGGATCAAGTAAGTAGGAGCAGATGATAACTGACTGCCCTTCACTGGCTGGAGAACAGACACAGTGCTTGGGTGTGAGCGAGTTAGTGTGTGTGCGTGTGTGCGTGTGTAGCGTGTGTGCATGTGTGTGTGTGTGTGCTGCGTGTGTGTGTGTGCTGCAGCAGTGTAGGACTGTTGGGGAGACACCTTGTTCGAGGTCATGGTGAACAGTGCCTTGCAGAGTGAATCCCAACAGGGCAGCCAGATTGAGAGGATTCCAGAAAGCCTAGAGCCCGAATGTAGACGTAATAAATGTGTATTTCCCTACCCAGCTACCTTGTCTTCCGAAGCAGCAGAATCCCCCTGTGCAGATTAAAGTTTTTTTGTTTTTTCTGGCTACATCTGGAAAGGCCATAGAAGTGCTACAGGTAATGAAATGGAACCACAAATTAGAGTTGGACTCCTGGGAAGGCCTCTTCCAGGAGAGCATCCTGGTGGGAAGATACTTGGCACCCTAAGGTATCACTCTAAGATACCTTGTTTCTGTTACACTAAGGGCATAGTCTATGTGAGCATTGTGGCTGGAGCCCCGGCAGCCATCTTGTAGTGCAAATTGATGCTGAGGACAGAAACTGACAGACGTAAGGAATTCAGAGTCTGTGGTACTTACTCCATGGCTCTGGTTCACAGACCCCACATTAGCTCCCTCCAGATGCATTTTAAAGTGAGAGAATAGATGTTATGTTTTAATCTATGGTTGTGCCTTGGAGACGCCACACAGGGTCAGGCTGGAGAAACTGGGGTGAATAGGAGTGAAAGAATGATCTCAAGCCGGGGAGGGAAGGAGGAAAATATAGCTAAGGATTCTGGGACTGGCTGTTCCACAAAGGGACCAAATGGCCAGAGTCACAGTTTGACCATTGAGCAGCAACAGACCACCCTACATCCAGGGACAGTGGTACCAGTGGGGTCCACAGGCAGGATGGGAATGTGGCCAGGGGGTTCTGAGCTCCCCGGGGACTCTTCCCAGATGAGCTGTCACTCTGAGGAGAATCTGGAGGACGAAAACACTGCAGAACAGAGTGGGAAGCCGAAAGACATTGAATTAACTCAACAACTACTGTAAGCACTGCCTTGAACCCAGTTCCATTGGCTTGGATTGATTTTGTATTTTTTTAAGCTGGCCACTTGGTGACAGGGAATATGAAGAGGACCACATAAGACAGTGGCTCTCAGCCTTCCTAATTCTGTGACCCTTAATACAGTTCCTTGTGTGGCAGTGACCCCCCAACCATAAAATTACCTTCATTGCTACCCCATAACTGTAATTTTGCTACTGTTATGAATTGTAATGTAAATATCTGTGTTTTCTGATGGTTTTTGATGACCCCTATGAAAGGGTCATTCAACCCCCAAAGGTCATGACCCACAGGTTGAGGAGCACTGATGTAAGCTATCTAGGAAAGAAGGGAAAAGGAGGAAGGGAAAGCAGAGTCTCTACTGGTTCTGAGTGTGGTGCCTGCTCTGAACTACTCGAAGATGGGGAAACTCAAGTGTGTGACTGTGCAGGAGTTTGATGGCTACGCGGTTCTTAATTGTGCTTCTGTCAGTATTTCTACACATTTTAGCTATGAGCACCTAGTCTGCTGTGCATAGCCAGCTATTTGCCGTGGCCAGTCCACATGATTTGTGTGGCCAGCATTGGGTGTGCATGGGAGCTAGACCTCAGTCTTAGTATCTGCACATTGGGTATGAATGGGAGCTAGACCTCACCTTTAGCATCTGCATAGATTCCAGATGGCTTTCTGGCAGGTCAGGTGGCCTTTCGACCCTAAGTGGCCTTGATCCGCCTCCAAATCCTAGCAGAATGTGGCCGTAGACCCATTATTCTTGCTTGGTGAGGCTAGCAACACGTAATTGATTTTTGAAATGAAAATCAAAAGCCTAAGATGTGCCTCTTACGGGGAATGGATTTACCAGGGGACAACAAAGGAAGAAGAGAATGGTGAGGCCCAAAGCTCTGGACCCTGAGCAAGCCCCCACTGTCTTCTCAGTCGCCAAGCATTTCTGAGTACCTGCCCAGATTGTGTTGGGGAGAAAATATCAGGATAGCTGGGTAGAGGTATTTCCAGTGCTCTGAGGATATATCAGCCTTACCAATTCCCGACCGATGATTGCAGAGTGTTCTATTCAGAACATTCTGTTCAGGAAATGTGTAGGGAAAGAGAGGAGCCGTAAAAGGCCTGCACGCAGACCCCAAGCAGTAAGGGCTCCTGCTTGTTAGGTTAGAGTTATGCTGTGCGGATTATTCGTGAGAACGGTGTCTGTGATTTCTACCCAACACAGCGATGTTAAATGTGCCTACCCTTTGACACAGCGATCCCAGCATGGGGAGTCACCTTCGGAATGGCCCTTATGCATGTGTTCACTACAGCACTGTGTGAAATAACGAATCTGGATATAATCCAGATTGCTCATGGAGTAAATAAAAGTGTAACTCCAAGAGAAGAACTCTACAGCCGCTAACAAGACTGAAGTAGACTGGACATCCACTCCTTGTTCCCTACCACGAAACTATTCTATCTGGCGGTCTATGAAACAGAAGTCGGAGGAATTAGACTGTTTGTTTCATGTTTCTGGCGAGCATGTGCTGGAGAAATCTCCAGTTTGTGTTGTGTGCCCTGAATGAAAGTTAAAAAAAAGCAAAAAGGAAGAAAGAAGAGCAGATTCCGTACCGTGGTGCAGAGCTCTACACGAAATCGAATGTTGTAAGGACTATACATCACTGACATGGAGCATAGATCAAGAGCCAGGCAACCTGTGCGTTGACTGCCATATGCCGTTTTCGCTCTTTCTCCACATGAGACAGGAAGAGGCTGAGGGAAGCAGAAGGTGTACTGAGAATATTCAGGAAACTAAGTAGGGAAGGGGGAGGGGCAGCTGAGAGACCACAGCCAGGGGCAGCATTGTCAGTGGAGTGGAGCGCTTTCCTCAGCTCACTGAGTCGGGGACCTCCCTGGCGAGGGATGCTGTCCCCCACTTGTGTTTGAGGAAGAGAAGAGGCAAAGCTGTGGTCCCTCACCCGGTCTAAGCTGCACCTTAGAGGCAGCATTTGCCCTCTGTGTCTCTGTCGTGCCAGCCATCCTTATGGGACTGGCATTCAGGAACCATTCATCACTCAGCAGGACAGATTCATGGTGGGTAAACAGCCTTTTGTCACCATTTCCATTGTGAGTAGCATGTAAACACAGTTGAATATTTGCAAAAGGTGGGTGACAGATGGGTTGTTAAGAGCACTCTCCCTTATAGTCATTAAATGGGACCTCATGATAGAAACACCTAGAGTGTCAGTCATCTCCCCTAGCAAGGGATTGTGATCCCCACATTGTCCAGTGCCTAGGTCCACGGCTTTTCCGAAATCCCAAGCAGCTTGTCTTCAAGTGCCCCACCCAGCTCCCTAGAGGCGCCCGATGTTCATGCTGACTCCTCTTCCAGTCATAATGCTACCAAGTACTGCTCACATATCACTGTGTTCTTGGGGAACAGGTCCCTGGGTATGAGCTCACCGAGATGGTGTGATGCCAGCTCACCACCAAGGCTAGAACCCTCTTCCTTCCATTTTTTGATTTTAGAGGGAAATACTCAAGGGAAAACAGCAGTGCTCACTTCTTTGGGGGAAATGCCATGGAAGCTGGCCTGTGTTAGACACAGGATGTCCCGGAGTTCTGGAGTCCTGGAGTCTGCATGTTAGCCCTTCGTATTCCTCTCTCCACATGTTTGGGTCCCAAGGTCCAGCGCTGTAAAGCACCTTCTTGGGGCTTCTCAGATTGGCTTCGGAACCAGAAGCCTCTTCCCTTAGTTCCACAGGTGCCTTGCTCCCAGGTCACTCCGGCTTAGTGACTCCTGTGAGCATGGGTGGGGCACTCGCTTCCTTCTTCATCTTCTTTCCTTCATTGTTCATCTCTCAAGGGAGGTCTGTGTCCACCTCTGCCCTTACAGCCTTCAGCTTAAAGTTGATATTCTCCAGTCACCCAGTATGTGCCGCATTAGAGTGTAAGGGCTATTTTGAGAATGACTTCCTGGGAGGTTTAAAATTTCTCCTCTATTACTGTCAACCATGGAGTGAGGTGAGAGCAAACCGTTCAGAGACTTGGGAAAGAACTCCGTGGTGCTGGTACCTACAGATAGGTATCCAGGCAGCCTTAGGATAATGGGAGGGAACCAATTTGATTGGCTTAGTTTAGACTCGCTTCTTGTTCCTATGTTATGGTTACCTAGACAGGGACAGGTTAAGGAAAAATGAACCTCAAGTGGTTTTATTTTTATTATTATTATTTATTTTTGGTTTTCGGAGACAGGGTTTCTCTGTTTATCCCTCGATGTCCTGGAACTTGCTTTGTAGACCAGGCTGGCCTCTAACTTGACGAGGTCTGCCTGCTTCTGCTTCTTGAGTGCTGGGATTAAAGGCGTGCACCACCAGCCCTCAGGAAAGGGAGTCTCTATACAGTTGATTTAAGGGAAAGAATTCACTGAATGCTACAGCATCACGAGGGCAGCATCTGGGAAAGGATCTGGGAAGACTTACATTCCTGGCTTCTTGCTCTGGGACCTGGGGGTGAGTTTGGGCAGCATTCGGATTGGAAGGTCCCCTTTGCCTGCTGTCAGTTTGTAAGGACTGTGAGAGGAGCCTGGCTAATGTGGCTTTCAAGTGTTAGACCAGGAGGCTGTTGGGCTGCTTGGTAATGAAGATCTCTGGTGGACAGGTCGCACGTCACCGCTGATGAAGACTGAGCGCAGGCCGTGTGGTTATTAATGAAGCACCGGAGCTTTGAGCCATGCAACAAAGTGATCTGCCCTTCACACAGCCCACTAGGACACAAACCAGCATCGGGCCTGTCGTCAGAGTAAAGAAATCCATTAAGAGAGATCTCATTCCAGGGGCTGAAGGCAGGGCTTGGAGTGGAGTTAAAGAAAAAGAAAGGCAGGTGTTACTGGGGAGACAGTGATTAAAAACTTGTCCCTTATTGCAGGTTGCACTTCTGTCCCATGTTTATGACACAGAACCCTGAGGGTCTGGTGCAAGCCTGTAATGGCCAGCAGCACCTAGTGTACCCCTCCTTAAGCATAGGCCTGCTTGCTTCCTGGGATCAGGAGGAAGGTTCTTTGGCATCTCAGAGCAGGGGTAGAATTCTCAGCAAGGAGACAGACATGCTGCCAATAAGAGGGGAAAATGGCAGTTTGAATCATAGCCATGGGTGAAACACTTGGTATACAGTTTGAAGATTTAAAGGAGGCAGGCAGGACCCGGAGCATGGGTCCCAGGGTGTGCTCATGTTCACCACCCCTTAGAAGGCCTAGTCCCTACTATTCACCACTTTACAATGGTTTAATAAGGGACTCCAAGTCCTGTTCATAAACCTGAGCTTCTAAGAGAAGCTCTCTCTCTCTCACACACACACACACACTCTCTCACTCTCACACACACACACACACACACACACACACACACACACACACACACACACACACACACACCAGCTTCAAGCTGAAGGCTGTAAGCACAGAAGGGACACAAGACCTCACTTGAGAGATGAACTCAATTTAAAAGCACTTAATTTTAAAATACCCCCAAAATGTTAATATTAAAAACAAACAAACAAAAATACTGGACTGATTAAACAGAACCCGCTGAACCTGCTCGTGGACTAAATGCAACTAAATGTCTGTCATGGTAACTTGTCACATAGGGAACTAAAGTCACCTCTCTGGGAATTGTCTGGATGCATAGTATCTGCTCAGCTAAGCTGGTAGCTCTGAGTTCCTGATTCCCACTCACCAGCCCTGCCCTGAAGGCAGATTTTAGAGGACTTTCCTGTAGTATCTCCACGTCAGTCACTGATTTCTCCTTTTTGTGACAGAATCCCTGAGTGTTCATGAAGCCCCAATGACGTCCAGTATCTCTCAGCCTCCCTTACAGCTGGGTTTCAACAGGTGCCACCCATGAGATTCATCACACATGTGTGACACAGGCAACCTGAAGGCTTGGTCCTTCAATAACCCACAGAACCCCTAGCTCTCCAGGAGCTATGAACCCTGAGACTCTTATGTTGTTCACGGTTGAGTCAGTGTAAAAACACTGTTCCTCATGTGTCAGTCAGCAAGAATCCCGTCCTTGTTTTATAGAGCATTAAGATTTCAGAACACTAGTTTATCAGTAACTGAGTCCAAAAGGGAGACAGACAGGAGGAGAGAAGAAGATGTGAGAATCAGGGAATCCAGGACAGCTGAGGATAGGCTCAGAGTATGACCGACTTATTATCATGTGATCTGCGAGCCAATAATGGGGATTGAACATGTATAGTGGCAGTCAGAGTAGCATGTATGTATGCAGTTTTATAGATATGTTTTGATTAGAGGTCCATTAGAGATAGGTAGAAAGAAAAACATTAAGTCAAAATATGGAAGTGGCATGTTATTTTAGAATAAAAATATGAAGGTGATATTTGTGTAATTGAAACCTGAGGCCATGGGCCATGGGAAATGAGGGTGCTTGGGATGGTTCTGGGAAGAATACACAGTAGCCATGGCTTTCTGTGGGTATCCGTCCACGTCTAGGGCTTACGGAGAACTGAGCACAGCTTCTGGGCTGGAGACACAGCTCAGAGGTTAGGAACACATACTGTTCTTCTACAGAGCCTCAGTTTGATGCCTAGCACTGACATTACACAGCTCACAACAGTCTGTAATTCCAGCTCCAAATCTAATGCCATCTCTGGCCACTGTATAAATGTAGCATAATTCATACAAACAAATATGCATAAGTAAAAATAAATGTCAACATTTATTTTGTTGTCACTTGTTACATTTATAATGTTCATTCCTAGTGTTCAAGACCATGTGAGTGTTTAGGATATGCTAGCACCTGAGTGGCCAGCTCAATTTCTGCTGGCCTTCTGTCCCTGTAATGTCATTTAAATGCTATGTGCTTTTTGAAGTTTTGCTGCATGGTCTCACCCTTTAAGGTGGTCAGGCATTGTCCCAGGGCTCTGTGCACATAAGGAAAGCAGTCTTTCCACAGAAGCAAACCCCTAACCCTCACCCTTTGTACGCTCTTAAAGTGGAGTCCTTTGTCTCTGCAATGTGTTTTTTTCCATCAAAATTGTAAGCTCTTGAACAAGGTTCATTTGATTTTCTTTGAACCATTCATACTTCCTGGTGATTTTCAGTGACACACAAGCAACAGCTGTAACTTTTTGATGTTAGACATCTATTTCTCACACTTCAGAGCTTTTCAAAGTAGAAGCCAAGAACCGCCGGATAGCGGAATTGAGCTGTCCTGTGACATAAGGGGAATTTATTGAGTTTTCTGTTTGAAGAAACTCAGCCCTAATGAAGTTGGCTATCAGAAAGGTCATGAGTTATGTTGTTACCTGGATGATTTAAACGGTAGCATGGGAAGCGTTTGCACGTGGGATGACAAAGTTATGGTGTTGCTGTAACGAGTATGTGAGTGTGTGTGTGTGTGTGTGTGTGTGTGTGTGTGTGTGTGTGTGTGATTTCTGAAAAAAAGTGTGCACTAGTGCTCTGGGTGAATGTGGAGGTATTTTCTGGAAAACAGTGGGCTCTAGGTAAATGGAGGGGGCAATTTTTGGAATATAAATGTAGCTTTTATTCTTCTGTCATAATTGTTGTTACCAAGGCTTAATGCCTCAGTCTGCTATCACTGGTCTAGTCCTGGAAGCTTCTAGCCTTTGTACAATCTTACCTAGGCCTAGAATGTTTTCAGCCAGTGAGACTGACTTACTGCTGAATAAGCTTGCTTGTTCTTTCTGATCTCTGGCTGACTGGTTCAACTCAGCTGTTCTGCCTCAAGCTCCTCTCCCAGCTGACTGATTCAATCTGGCTTCTCTTGGTTGCTCTGCTTGGCCTTAGACTCTGTCAATACATCTTCTGGCTCCTTCTCACTCTCTGGTTTGTTCCGTCTCTACATGTGTCTAGTTTTTTCCCCTCTTCGACATGTTTTTGTAGAACTCTCCTGGTAAAACTGCCTCTTCTCTCTCTCTCTGTCCCTCTCCCTCTCCCTCTCCCTCTCCCTCTGTGCTCTCTTATATATCTTTCCTTTCTTCTCTCTGATCATGAGAGTTGAACATAGCCTATTCTGTCAAACCTTTCTCTGACTCATCACTTAGTCTGCCATTCAATTAGACGTCACTTTCAAACATGGGTGCTTCCTTCTACAAACCAACTCTACCTTCCTCGTTTGGAGTTAAAGGTGTGTGCTAAGGGCATGTCCGTATTCCAGCCAGAGGGAATAAAGGTGTGAGCCACACCACAACTGGAAACACGGTCTTGGCAGTGTTCACAGTGTGATCATATATCCTTCAATGCTGGAAAATATCGGGCTCTAAGTAAATGTGGGGAATTCTACATTATTATTAATTTTCTACACTTTTGTTTACACACAGAGACACACAAGACACACACACACACACACACACACACACACACACACACACACACACACACACACACACACGGGATACCACAGTGGCCAGATAGAGGGGAGGTTAGAAGACAACTTACTGTTGTTAGTTCTCTCTTTCTATTATGTGGTTCCAGGGATCAAACTCATGTGGTTGTCTTGGCAGTAAACTCTTAGATGCTGAGCTGCCTCATGGGCCCTGGGAGTAGGTCAGTGTTCTGTTCAATCTTCCTTCCTTCCTTCCTTCCTTCCTTCCTTCCTTCCTTCCTTCCTTCTTTCCTTCCTTCCTTTTTCTTTTTTTAATGATATTTACCTTCTCAAAAATCACTTCCCTACTTCTATTTGGTTTTGCTAGCCTCTGCCTTTCCCAGTGATATTGGTATCCCCCATTCACTCTAAAGATACGTGGTTATTAGTGGCATCCAGTGGGCGCCTGGACCCACAACACACATGAAGCAGTTACGTGCTCTGAAATCATTTTTTACAGTTCTGAAGGATTCTGGAATCCGTCTAGTCTAGCTGCTTGTGTTTGGTTAATAAGCACACGAGCACTTGGAGAGATAGGGCTTGTTGTTTTTGATCAGGACAGTGAAACTCAAAAGAAGACCAAACTATTTCCTGCCAGGTTACCGGCCAAGAACTTGTCTGGTATTAGCCAGGGTGTGGGGAAGCCTTCTGTCTCATTTGCCCTTGAAGAGTGTGGATTAATCAACAAGCTTTTGGGGGATATTTCAATACATTTCAAAGCGAAGTGTATCCTTTGATGTAGCAGTTTAATATCCAGGAGTCCTTATACCTGTGAAAGGGGCATGAAGTACATGTCCATGGAGGTGCATAATTAATTATGATAATGAAAAAGCAGAGAGAACTTAAATGTATTTTAACAATAGAAGGGTCAAGTTAATTATAGAAAATCCTTATTGCCATATTGTAAAATTTTGTGTAGCTATTGAAAAGAAATAATTCAACTCATAAGATGGCACAGCGCTTTGGAAAAGACACCTTCTATACTGAATTCAAAAGTAAAATGAGTTATCACACGAACCAGGAGAACGTTCCCAAGCGTTGGGAACATCTCCTCACAAAAAAATCTGTGTACCAGTAAATATGAAACTTATTCATAATAGCTATAAAATAGAAACCCTCAAATATCCAGCAACTGACATGGATAAGCAAATTATGGTGTGACCTTACAATTAAGTATTTTTCCAGCCCTGGAAAGGAATAAAGTATCAGTGCATGTTACAGCATGCATGAATGGAGCTCAGGGATATGCTGAAAGCTGGAGAGACAGTTCAGAGGCTGAGAGCCCTTGTTGCAATTACAGAGAACCCAGGTTCAGTTTCCAGGACTTCTGTAGTAGCTCACGGCCATCTGTAACTTCATTTCTAGGCGATTCAATGTTTCCTTCTGACCTCTGCAGGCACCAGACATGCATGTAATTTTATATCTATTTATCTGTCTGTCTGTCTATCTATCTATCCATCCATCCATCTACTATCTATCTATCTATCTACTATCTATCTATCTATTAATCATTTTCTATTGGTCATAACTGCATACACACACACACACACACACACACACACACACACACACACACACACACACACGGAAAAATAACTCATAGCTGAATCCTAAAAAAATAAAGAAGTATGCTCACTGCTAGGAGCTGGACATCGAGGCCAAATGCTGTATGAATCCACTTGTCTGCAGAGTCAAGGAGATGGCAACCCTTAGAGGTAAGGTAAATCTGTAGTCTCAAAGACTGAGACCCGAAAGGGAGAGAGCACAGCTACCTGCGGGTATGAGGCCTTATTCAGTGATGATGAAATATTATGGAATTAGGAAAGAGTGCTGCAAAATTTATGGACAACACACTAAACACCAGAGAGTTGATTTAAATAATTAATTCCTTTGTTCTAAATTTTAAATGAGTATGAGATGTAAATTATATATTGATAGTTTTTTTGTTTGCTTGTTTCTGTTTTTATTTATTTATTTTTTTTACACTTGATCTTAGCCAAAAGGCCGAGAAGTGATGTGTTTTTGTTTTTGAAGAATGAGTTGGACCCATTTGTCTGAAATGGAAGCAGGTCCCCAATACATTGGAGAGGTAAAGAATAAGATGTAGAATAATTATGTCACCTCATTTTTACTGCTTGGCCAAACAAACCCCATGATAAAGACAGAAAGGCCAGTAAATATTTAAGTCTAAGGGAGTGTAACACAGGAGATTGACTGGAAAAGTGAAAGGCACCCCATTGATGGGACACTAAGGAGACATCATTCCTGTCAGAGACCAAGTACTGGGGAGCAGGAACCATGCAAGGCTTTCCAATGGCCAGGGGAGGATGAAACCACTCCCAGAGATGTCATCAGAAGCAAAGGAATGCTTTAGCCTCTTTCCACCTCCCAACCTCTATTCTCTAATCACTTTCCATTGGCCACAACTGCTTATATGTCAAGGATAGAAGAGAGTTTAAGAAGCACATCTCTGAGGAGCAGAGGGACACAGAAAGTGACAAAGCGGGATAAAAATGAAGAGGCCATAGGCTCACACAGCCACCATTTTGCAGCCTAATTTATAATTTGCCCCACACTGCCACAACGTTGAACCCTCTCCTGACAAAAAGAGCCCTAAGGTCCCATCAGATGCCACAACTATTTCAGGAGCTTGGTTTCCAGCTTGCACACCCCTTCCCACAGGGTATGGATGTGACGTTGTATGATGACCTGTTGACTTAACTGTAAAGTCATTCATCATCGCAGAGATCATAAGAATGATGAAGATGCAAAGAAATGAAAAGCTGAAGCCCAGTAAACATAGTCTCAGCTGCCTGACCTCTATCTGCAATAGATCATGGTACCATAATTGATATTTATTGCTTCCTCCCTCCACCACCCACCCCCTTAAGTTGTAATCTACCTGGCCAGGTCTTGACTCACTGGAGGAACTGAAATCAAGGTTCCTGGAAGCTTGATGTCTTTAGAAGACAAGACTTCATTGGATTGTTCCTCATTCTGTTCCTATTCAGTTGGGGATATGACAGGACATCCCAGATTATCTCCAGTGAGGGTCTCATGCCACTGGCTTGTGCTCAAAGCACAGATTCCCCTGTTGCAATGATTCAATAAAGTCCACTGTAGGTGGCAGCGCTCTTTCTTTGGGGACAACTCCAAGAGAGCAAGAACAGGAAGCTGGTCTCTGACTTTAACAGAGAATGGGACCAAGTTTTGACTTCGAGTCCCACATTTATATCTAGCTAGAGGAACAGGAGCTGTAAGCATGTGTTGCCATTGAAAGCTTGTAGTCTGACTGCCAATTTAGCACAGAGCTTCGTGTAGTGTCCACTCCCTTCTGACACTGTCACCAAGTCTACAACAAGCCATTCTATCAAGCCAGTTTACTCTGGGGAGTTAATGAACACTGTGGATTCCAGGATTGGGAAGCTACTGGTATATGTCCTCACTATGAAATTATTACTTGCTCACAATGTTGTCTGAGGTACTGTGGTGACTGAGGCATTCCTAAGCCCATGAGTAGTGGTGCTGAGACAAGTATGCAGAACTCATCACAACAGGGGAGTTTGATGTCTTCATGGATTCAAATCAAGGCAAGTTAACTATTGCTACTGTTTCCAGCCGCGTGAGCAGGAACGCTGGGATGGAAGCGATAAATTCAGCTTTGCTTCTCTCTTCTTTCTGCTCTTAGCTGTGACCACCCTTAGACACAGTTCAAACAGCCATTCTTTGGAATCCTATTCATACGAATTAACACTGTATGTTTCCCGGAACAGCCTCCAAAATGCTTCCCCTAGAGTACAACGGTATCTGATTCTCTCTAGGGATTGGAATTTGAGATGGGATCTTTAGAGGAAAAGAATTCCAAGGCAAGAAATTGCCTGATATAAGGTCATGATATTACAGAGATTTGGAGAGGGTGGGCTGAGGAGAAACTAGCTTTGCCGACTAGTTTTAGACAACTCTTAGTGGTCCAGAAAAACAAAGGTGGGGTTTCTTGACATCAGATCCCTTCCAATTCCTATGAGGCTTTCTGAGACTCAGAGACCAGAGAATTAATGTAAGGATCAACATCAGTGTCTTTGAGTTGACCTCTTATCTACTCCGAGTCTCCATTTTCCAGTCCTCATGGCTTCATGAATATTTGCATCGATCCAGCTGACGAGTTTAAATACATCCAAGTAGAGACAATATATAAAAAGCTAAAGTGGAAAAGGGACGAGTTGAAAGGGAAAAACCTGGGCCTGGTGTTACATGCTTAAGTTCAAACGTTCACACAGCTGGGGGAAGATCACGAAGTCAACAGCAATCTTAGCTGCACAGAAACTTCCATCCTGTCTTTAGCTAGTTTTGAAACCCCATCTCGATGGATGAATGAATGCAAGACAAACATTTCCACCAACTGGAACTGGATTATCATTGAAGCCACACTGAGCTCCTAGTCCACTGAGCTCTGAGACCAGAGTTGGACACATGACTGGGTATCTCATTCATGTTTGATAAATACACTCGGTGTAAGGTGAAACAGAGATCAATCATTGTTTTAAAGTTATAGACTGAATATGGCTCCCCTCCCAGGAAAGGATGCTGATATTTTCTAGCCTTTAAATAGTTCTTTAAAAAAGATTTGTTTTCATTTATATGTAAAATGCATCACTTGTGTGAATGCATGCATGGCTGGTGCCTGTGGAGGCCATCAGTGGACTCTAGATTCTGTAAGCTGGAGTTATATATAGTTGTGAACAGCCATTTGGGTACTTGGAACTGAACTCAGGTCCTCTGTGGGAGCAAGAAGTGCTCTTTCCTGCTGCACCATCTCTCAGCCCATCTCTAGTCATCTCTCGAAGCATGGTGGCTTTCCTGAAAGCTCTAGGTCATGAACAATGTCATGGCAGACTGCCGTTGTAATATCTGGATTGGCTATGTTACCCTGAGACCGAGAAATAAAAATCACATTTGAAAGCTAGTGCTGGACTTGAGATCAATGGTTTAGACAGAAATCAGAAGCAGAAAGAGAAAATGAAATAGAAAGTAGACAAAAGCAAATAATATTTAAAAAATCCACAGATAAAATATAGTTAAAAATAGTAATGACTGTGAATAATCAGAAAACTCACTTCAAATAAAATTAATTTCATAAAACAACACTATGGGTTTTTTGAAAATAATAATGCCAAGGATATTAAATAAATAAAATAAAAAGTAAATATCTAAAATACATAATTGGGAAATACCAGTAAATGAATTGAAAACCAGTAAGAGGAACACAGGAAGTCATGTTGTTGGAAATGAAAAAAAAAAAAAAGAAATTTAGAAGCACGACTGATGGAATAAACTTTAGACTTGTCATAATGAAGCAGGGAATGAATGGAATTAAATGGAATGTTAAGAGAGTTTATCAAGAAAGTAACATGGCGAGTAAATAAAGCATTTTAAGAACCCGAAGGTTCCCGGGAGACATGTCTAAACACAGTTTCTAGAAGGGTGTGAGTAACAGGAAACAGTGTTTGAGCCTGTCAGGGGTGAGAATACCTCTAAAGTCAAAGGATTTGATTGAAAGGGCACCCCCAGAGCAGGCAGGATAACTACAAGCAAGCCCACACTGAGACAGGGCGGTAAAACTGCAAGATGCTGGAGACACAGAGGAAAAAATTCTTAAGAAGCTGCCAGGATGAAAAGACATCTACAAGAGAGACCAGTAAGACTGATGCCGGACTTTCCCTCAGCAGCAGTGTTTACTGAGAGTAGACTAATTTCTTCAAAGCATCATATGATATGTAAGTTGTATGATGGGTATTCCAAGCTTTGTGCCTAATATCCACTTATCAATGAGTACATAACATATGTGGGTGTGTTGTGTGTGTGTGTGTGTGTGTGTGTGTGTGTGTGTGTGATTGGTTTACCTCATTCAGGATGTTATTGTCTAGTTCCATCAACTTGACTGTGAATTTCATGAAGTCATTGTTTTTAATAGCTACGTAGCACTCCATTGTGTAGATGCACCACATTTTCTGTATCCATTCCTCCATTGAAGGACATCTGGGTTCTTTCTGGTTTCTGGCTATTATAAATAAGGCTGCTATGAACATAGTGGAGCATGTGCCTTTGTTATATGTTGGAGCATCTTTTAGGTATATGCCCATGAGAGGTATAGCTGGGTCCTTAGGTAGGAGAATGTCCAATTTTCTGAGGAACCTCCAGACTGATTTCCAGAGTGATTGTACCAACTTGCAATCCCAACAACAATGGAAGAATATTCCTTTCTCCACATCCTTGCCAGAATCTGTTGTTACCTGAGTGTTTGATCTTAGCCATTCTGACTGGTGTGAGGTGGGATCTCAGGGTTGTTTTGATTTGCATTTCCCTGATGACTAAGGATGTTGAACATTTCTTTAGGTGCTTCTCAGCCATTCAGTATTTCTCAGCTGAGAATCTTTGTTTAGCTCTGTACCCCACTTTTTAATGAGTTATTTGATTCTCTGGAGTCTAACTTCTTGAGTTCTTTGTATATATTGGATATTAGCCTTCTCTCAGAGGTAAGATTGGTAAAGATCTTTTTCCAATCTGTTGGTTGCCATTTTGTCCTAATGACAGTGCCCTTTGCCTTATAGAAGCTTTGCAGTTTTATGAGGTTCCATTTGTCAATTCTTGATCTTAGAGCGTAAGTCATTGGTTCAGGAAAATTTCCCCTGTGCCCATGTGTTTGAAGATCTTCCCTACTTCTCTTCTATGAGATTCAGTGTATCTGGTAGCTCAAGAAGAAGGAAGATCAAAGTACAGACCCTTCAGTCCTTCTTAGAAGGGGGAACAAAATAATTACAGGAGGTAGAGGTGGGAGGGACTTGGTGGGAAAAGAGGAAGGGGAGGGGGTAAAAGGAGGGCAGGATCAGGTATGGGAGAGATGTATAGAGGGTCAGGAGATTTAACAGAGGTTTGTAGCAATTGTGTATGGGGAACTGGGGGTAGCCACCAGAAAGTCCCAAGATGCCAGGAAAGCAAGAGGCTCCCAGGACCCAATGAGGATGGCATTAGCTGAAATACCCAACAAAGGGGAGGGAGAACCTGTAGAGACCATATTCAAAGGTTAGGCATGCCCCCTTCCTGTTGAGGGATGGGGCCATCTACCCATCTCCAAAATTTTAACCCAGAATTGCCTCCTGTCTAAAGGAAACACAGGGACAAAGAGTGGAGCAGAGACTGAAGGAAAGTCCATCCAGAGACTTCTCCACCTGGGGATCCATCCCATATGCAGCCGCCAAACTCAGACACTTGCTGATGCCAAGAAGTGCTTGATCACAGGAGCCTGATATAGCTGTCTCCTGAGAGGCTCTGCCAGAGCCTGACCAATAGATTCAGATGCTTGCAGCCAATCTTTGGATTGAGCTTGGGGACCCCAGTGGAGAAGTTAGGGGAAGGACTGAAGGAGCTGAAGGGGTTTACAACCCTATAGGAAGAACAACAATATTAACCAAACAGACCCCTCAGAGCTCCCAGGGACTAAACCACCAACCAAAGATACATATGGTGGGCACCATGGCGCCAGCTGCATATGTAGCAGCGGATTGCTTTATTTGGCATTGGCGGGGGGGGAGTTCTTGGTCCTATGAAGGCTCGATGCCCCATGTAGAGGGATGCTAGAGTGGTGAGGCAGGAGTGAGTGAGTGGGTGGGGTCACCCTCATAGAAGCAGGGGGAGGGGAATGGAATAAGGAAGTTGCAGAGGGGAACCTGGGAAAGGGGACAGCATTTGAAATGTAAATAAATAAAATATACAATAAAAAATTCTTTAAAGCAGCAGTGGAAGTAAACGCCAACTTTATAACTGTTCAAAAGCGAAAGAGAAAGAGTAAAATTTCGAAAGGCCCAGAGTCTAAAAATACTTTGTACTCTCAGAAATTATTCATTAAAAAAAAAAAAAAAACCAAACACTCTTCTATAAGAATAAAATTCAGCCAGGAGAGAAAGCGGGGCCATAGAGAACCATTGGGAGCATTCAGAGAGATAAATGAGCTATATCTATCAGTTTGTTTGAAAATAATCAGATTTATATTTTTGCCTGTTGAAGACATCTGTGTTAAAAAGGGATAAGTAACCAGTGAGGGCAGGCAGTAAGTAAAATTTACTGTAAATGTGTGAAATTTTATTCATGTTCTAGAGGAATACGCCAATATTGAGCAAGCAGAATCTTTATGAGAAAACACGTTTGAATAGTTATTATGACTTAAGATAGTCACCCAAAAAGACAGACACAATTCATGGGTCATGAGCTAGCAGAGGCAGAGGAAAAAATATAGAAAAACATTATCCACCCATCAGGAGGCAGTAAGAGAGATAAAAACAAAGAAACAACAAACAGAAACATGAGCATTGTGTCAAAAAATATCTTCTATTATATTGTACTCGGTGAAGTTTGACAATATTGAATTCATATGTTAAAAGGTAGGTTATTTGACTGGATTAAACCAAATCAAACCAAACCAAACCAAACCAAACCAAACCAAACCAAACCAAACCAAACCAAACCAAACTACAAGCCTTCTGGCCAAGGAACTAGATCAGTGTCTTGCATCAGCCTCCATTGTTGTCCCTCAGCTCCTCTCCCCACCCCTCTTGTCTCTTCCTCCTTTCCATTCCAGTCTCCTCCCTTTCCTTCAAGCTTTTCTCCCGCCCATCCTTCCTTCTCGTCCAATGACAGGCCTCCTTCTATCCTGTACCTGCCTCACCTGTGACATCATCCCACAGAGTGTAAGAGCCAGAGGAATGGAGGCACCAAGAAGGCAAGACCCTCTAAATCAGCACAATCACAGCTCATACGCACGCACAGGGATGGAAGCAACATATACAGGGACTGCATGGGATGGACAAGGTCCTCCTTTTTACAATCATGGCTTCCCAGTTTAGTGTTTTTTTTTAAATGGGATTCCTGAGTGTGCAAACAAGTGGGTCTCTGATTCTTGTGCCTTCGTTTGGGTTCGTCTCCTTCGGTTGGATTGTCTTGTTCAACTTCAACATGAGGGTTTTTGTTTTATCTTGTTGTATTTTATTTTGTTCTGTTTTACAAAAATGAACGAATGAGTTGAATGGATGAATGAGTGAATGAATGAATGAAAACCTAGCTACTAAGTAACTGTCTTTGTACTTGCTGGGAGAGGAAAAATGAGTTTTCCCCAATGGAGCAACACTGGGGCCATCAACCACTCTAGAGTAGGCCTGGATTCAGGATTTTGTGTGTGTGTGTGTGTGTGTGTGTGTGTGTGTGTGCTCTCATTTGGCTACAGTTTAGTGAGTTGTTTTGTTTTTCCCATTTGGGTATCGTTTTGTTTTCATGGTTTTGGGGGGTTCTCTTGTTGTATTGGAATTATTTATTTATTTATATATTTATTTTGAGAAAGATCTTGAAGTTGGGAGGATGAGAAGGAGGAGAGGATCTGGAGGTAGTTACGGAAGGGAAGGATGTGATCAGAATGTAAACTTGTTTTAAATAGTGAAACATGAACAGCACAGATACACCTGTGGAACACTCTAGAGCCGAATCAGCAGCTCAAGGTTTAATTTGTTTACACTTGGTAAGGCTCTGGGTTTCGTTCCTAGCATTAAAATCAAAGAAAAATAAAACAAACAAACAATCAAGAAATAAAGACAGAAAAAGTCTGCTGAGCACACACCACTAGAGATAAGCTGGAATGTCACTCTGACTAGAGTGTTTTTTGGCAAAACAGATGATTCTAAGATTCCATGATGACCTACCATTCATCCACAGGTGACCACAGACGTCTACAGCTCAGCCGTGAAAAACTGACATCATTTTCTTTTCTAGACTCTCAGTTGATGTTGAGCCTACTGTCCACATGGTTTCAATTCCCTATGGCCCTAAGGCCTGTCACCTAGGATTTACACTGCATTTCGGATTGCTGTGATTGTGTAACTACAGCGTACAAGAGCATCTCAGGGACAGCAAGTGCTTCTGAAGAAGGCGGAGCCTACACACCAGGTCTAACAGAGGCCGCCCTGTGGGTAGCAATAAAGAAATGAATGGCCCAGGCACTGAGCACAACTGGGTGCTGCTGCCCTGTCTTGTCTGACCCTCTGCTGCTGACAGGGAAGGGTGGAGCTGTGATCCTGAAGACAGAAGTAGCAGGAAGTGATGCTCTGCTGCATGGTGGGAAGTGGTAGCACTTTGTAGCAGGAGCAGACAGGCAACTGGTGTTATCTCTGAGATGAGATGGGCACCAATGACCATTGGTGGGTCAGATTCACTCATCACTGAGAAGACAAGCAGGGAGAGGCAGGGGTGGCAGGATGTGCTTCTCAGAATGTTTTGGTGGTCTTTATATTTCACTATGTCAGTTCCCAGGTATTTCCCACTCTCTAGCAGCCCTCAGAGCCTTGTACAATCATACACATCAAACATTCCATTGGGTTGATATGGAGCAGTTATTAAGTGACCTGCCTTAGGGGATTGGAGTCACTGTTGTCAGCCTGCTGCCTACCTGTCAAGCAAGGACATGTCAAGACTCTAGGGATTGTTATTTCATGACCCAAGTCAGACAGGGACAGTTGCAGTAAGGACCTTTGTTTTTTAAGTGACAACGAGGCAATTATACAGAAGATAGATAGATGATAGATAGATAGATAGATAGATAGATAGATAGATAGATAGATAGATAGATGGAATCAGAGTGGAGCTAACCCTCAGTCTATGTGACCAGAGCAGCAGAAACCATGAGGTACAATGAAGAAGAACCTCACTTAGATGGGCTGGGGTGGGGGGTGGGGCTTAATTACTATGCTCTGTGTTTCCCTGATGCTGGCCAGGGACTGAGGTAAGGACAGATGCCTGCACAGTCTGAGGGTGTGCCCTCCCATTCTGGCCTCTTTAGAAAGAGAAGCAGCTGGGTCCTGGATCCCAGAAAAGTTGGAGGAAATCTGTTGCCCCCTCAGAGTCAGTGGTAGTGGGCATCAAGGTCTGTCCATCTGCCACGCTGCCTTGGCTTCAGTGAAAACCATCCAAGTGTGCAGCCCCTCACTCCTCATTATCTGTACTCTGGCCTAGCTGGCTGAAGTGTTTGTACCATGGCTGGCAGGCTGGTGGAGATGGTTCATTCCTGAAGACTCGTAGCCCTTTCAAGACAAGTTTTCTCTTTGCGTATCATTTGTTTGTGCAAACATTTCTCGATTAATTGAACACTCTTCCCTGTTCCAACCAAAACACATGCTCGCCTTCCCTGCACAATATGGCAATCTTGGCATTTGATTGTCTGCACACACTTTCATTTCAGAGGCCCTACTGCTGAGAAAAGACCAGTCTCAAGTAACCACAGGCAGCTGCGCTGGAGAAATTGGGTCTCATTTTAGATTAGCCTCTTCACTTTCAGCACCTCAAAGCTCATTTTCCATAAATCTAGGCTCGGATATCTTCAGGCTCACCTTGGGCATGCCGCCGCATATCTTTTACTCATCCCTTTAATTACAGCTGTGGGTTTGGAAACTTCTCCAGTGTGTCATGTTTCCAGTAAGGGGAAGAAAGAAAAGAGCTCTGGGCAGACTTTAGCAAGTAGCAAATAAAAAAATGAGATTGTTTTTCTCCCAATATAATTTCGTGATCAAGATTCAACTGACCACTGAAAACATCAGCTAGGGTTATGGTGATTGCTTAATTCTCATGACTGAACACCCCAGCTGTATAATCAAAACCAAACCCCAAAGCATCAACTCCATTACTGTCTGCTCTCTCCTCCAGGTGCTGCTTAGTCCTGTTCCTTAGCAGAATCCGGGTGTTTTACAAAAGAGGTGCCATCTGTTGGAGGCAGAAAGATTGCCTCCAAAGATGTCCAGTCTTCTGTGGTTTGAATATAGTCTGTCCCTTTCAAAACTCATGTTGGAGACTGATCCCCACTGTGAGGTATAAAAAGGAAGGATATTTAATCCAATTCTGATGTTCAGAGGCCTTTGGGAAGTGACTCATGTAAGAGAAAGTCATTGGGCAGGGCCCATACTCTTGAAAAAGTTCAGTTGATAAAAAGCAGGGGTCGGAGAAAGAGAGAGAGAGAGAGAGAGAGAGAGAGAGAGAGAGAGAGAGAGAGAGAGAGAGAGAGAGAGAGAGAGAGACAGAGAGAGACAGAGAGAGAGAGAGAGACAGAGAGAGAGACAGAGAGAGAGAGAGACAGAGAGACAGAGAGAGAGACAGAGAGAGAGAGAGACAGAGACAAAGACAGAGAGAGAACTAGCTCTTTCTCACTAGATGATGCCCTGAACAGCTTCATAACTACCCACAGAAACAAAAACAAAACACCAACTAACCAACAACAACAAAAACAAAAACCATCATCACCCAATGTAGGCTCTTGACTTGTGTTCCCATAACCAAAAGCCCAAGAAAACTTTTTTTCTCCTGTAAAACTTATCTACTCTCTGAGTCTGTACTCTTGGTAATACACTGGATCAAGACATGTAGAACCCATTACCAGCCAAGTAGTTAAGTCGGGGATTTGAGGGTGAGAGTATCCTGGATCATCTAGGGAAGCTCTAAATGCAATCCCACAAATTCATAAAAGGGGCAAAGGGGAAAAGAAGAGAGACAGAAGGAGATGTAGACATGGCATAAGGTGGCAAAGATGTTCTGTTGCTGGCTTTGATAGTGGAGGAAAGGGGTCCATGAAAGCTAGAATTAGGGTTGGGGGACATTCCTGTCTAGTGTCTGTGAAGCCCTGCTGGCAGAGAGGATTTAGTATACTGACACCTGTGTAGGACTTGGGGCCCAAGCATAGGATAATATATTTGTGCTGTTTTAAAGCCACTAAGTTTGTGGTAGTTGTTACAGTGACTAAAGTAAACACCTGAGTCTGAATTTTGCAAGGCAGGTATCAGTTAGATGCAAGGCTCTGTAGAGGACATATGTGTCCCCTAAGATGCTAAGCACTTCTGGGATGTCCCCTCATTTCCATGTCCTCAAACCAGCTCTCCTCTTAGCCCACAACAATCCATGGTCTAGCACCACTATGCCTCTGAAACTCTTTTTATACATACTTGTCCTTCTGCTCATAAATCAAGCGATACTTCCTCCTTATTTTACCCCCAAAACTTCCCCCGTATTTTACCCTGGCACTCCTGGACAACTCTACAGGTTGAAACTGTCCTCTGTGGAGGCCTCTCTTGAGCCATTCATCTCTTTGCCTCCGCCTCTCTTGACCTCTTGCAATTCTAATGGCTACTGCTTTCCTTGGTCTAATCCCTGATATCAGTGCTGTGGGTGTTCTGCCAAGAGACTTCTGATTCTGTACATTTTTGCTTAGATCTTCCCCTCTTCACTGCTGTCAAGGGAGGATGGCACCCTAACCCTCTGCACAAATTCCTTTCCTGATTTTCAGATATTTAGCAGTCTCCTTTAAACTAGGAATGCCCCGTGCTAAGTCCCTTTCTCTATATATGGCATTATCTATTGATAATAATGATAATAATAATAATAATGATAATAATAATAATAATAATAATAATAATAATAATAATAAGCCAGAAACCTGGGACTCACTCAATCTTCTTTTCTTTTTCTAAATCTAGTTATCATTTCTCTCCATCTTCTCAGTATTATCCTGGTCCAAGTTACCTTCCTCTGTGCCTGAATTATGACATGAGCCAAAGCTATCACTCAGGAATAAAAACATCATCCTTCTACATAAAACTCTTTAACATCCTCAGGATAAACCCCAAGCTTTTCACTAGCCCTCAGGGCGGAGTCTTCTGTCCATGTTTTTTCTTATTCCTTTTCTCTCAAGTATCATGTCCACCTCCTTATTCTCTTTTTTTTCTGACCCTTTGCTTTCTTTAAGCTCTGTGCCTCCGCCATTGTGAAATTCACCCATGCTTCCTCTTGTTCCCAACTTTATACACATTGGTCTTTGTAGGCTGAAATTTTTCAAAATCTACTTTAATAAGCGTTCTCAAACACTTCAAACCTACATTCTAGCCCATCATCCAAAGGCAGGGAAGAAAGTGGTAAATAGGACAAGAGGATGCAGACTTGTTTAGTAGTAGTTCGTTGGGGCTTTTCCAATCTCTGCTTGTCAGGATACTAGCAGCCCAGTTCAGTAGTGTCAGGATACCAACAGTCCAGTTCAAAAGTGTCAACAAGTATGAATCAGTCATGGTGGTATGATCCAGCAGAAACCACCAGGCCTTCTCCGAATTGGCATGAGTCAGTGGGAACAACCAGGACCAGCTGGAATGCCAGGAATTCTCTGTTGTGCCTCTCTCAATGAAGCAAAGATCAGCTAAGACATGAGACCAATGAAGAGCTGCACAGTTAGCTATGCAAGCAGTCCATCATTGTTCACTGGTCCTATTTATATCCTCTCCAAAAGTAATGCCTCAGCAAAAACACCATGTGAGTCTGCGTCACATGACACAACCAGAAACTTCCACTTCAGGTCTTTTCCTTCAACAATTCTAGGACCAGCTATGTCCTGCCATACCTACCCATCAGTCTCCACTTAGCTGTTGCTACAGCACCACCACCTTGTCTTCAGTATCCCGGTCTCCCTCTGGAAGACTTTCTTTCATTTCCTTTATCTTTGTGCATAGATGATAAAGCCACGTGCCTGACATCTGCTGCTAGAGGGAGTTTGTTGCCATTTTCTCATCATCACAGTAGAGGCAGGTAGATGAGGTGTAGCCTAAACTCTCAGATAGCTGCTCAGGCAGATGAGTGCTCCTCAGAGTGCTTACTAATTAATAGACACAGAAATACCACTTCACTGCTTTATCTTCCTGACTAGATAGAAACTTCTTGTGGATGAGTTCAATCCCTTACTCATTGTATTTTCAGAACCAAGGATAAAGACTGGAAAATAGGAATCATGAGAGGAATACAAATGCAGTCTTCTTTGACAAGAACAGAATACACGTGGGAAAGGTCCAGAGTTGGTTGGTTCCAACATGTCCAACTGGACTACTCAAGCTTATGGAAATTATCACCAGAAAGATTCGTTAAAGCTTCTTCTGGCCATGATAAAGCATGCAAGTAATTGCACAGAGTAGAAACCAAACCAAATCTAAATCTAAACAGAGAATACCAGAAAAGAAACTTTCCTTTCCAGGAAGATGAGTAGACATACTTTTCTCTACTTTCTCCTTAAATAATGCAAAGGTCTCTGGATAATATATATATATATATATATATATATATATATATATATATATATATATAGCAAACCAATGATTCTGAAAGTGGAGGGGAGACTAACAAGGGAGAGCCCTTGGGACTCATAAAAAGGCATGGCAGTCACGAGTAGAGGGGCTACCTATCAGGCCCCATCTATTCCTGAGAAGATAATGACTACTAATGGCCAATAGAGAAGGGGGTGCCATTTTGTAATGGTTTAACCACTGGAAAACTAGGTGGAAAGAAGAGGTTCAGAGGCAAAGAAAGAGGATCCCAGAGAGTAATGAGGGTGAATATAATCACTGTCAAAAATGAAGAAAAGAGAAAGATGTTATGGTGATTTCTTTGCATTTTCTTCTTGCATCACACATATTCCAGAATTGGAAGTGAGGAAGTATGAATGAGAGCTGACACAGAGTTACAATGAGAGCCTGTTTTTTGGGCACAGGACTTGGGAAAGGACAGGTTGCAGGACCAGGGTTATCCTACTCATGCCAAATACTACAGAAAAAAATAACCCATGATTCCACACCCCAACACTGGTAAGGATGAGCTGGTGTCCAAACTATAAAGAGGGCCTCACACTAAAGAAGTGTCAGAGATCATTCAGTAGGGAGCCAGGGATTTCATACCTTCCGGATAGTAATAAGTACCTCCATTGCCCAACATGCTATCCATACTACTTGAGGACCCTCTTGTATAGTAAGAACAAAACACACATTCTATAACCTAGGGAGAGTCAAGGTACCACTGCAGGCCTTGTAGGGAGCAAGACCTTCACTAACCCTGCAATAATAAGGAGCATTGGCTCTGTGCACTTTGGTGCAAATAGACTGTGCATAAAACTTAAGCTTCCACTGGAAATAATAAGTTAGCATCCTGTTTTCTCCATTCAGATTGGTGCCAAGGCACCCCAACTAAGGCAACGCTTACACAAGATCCCAAGCCAGGCAATACATTATCCAAAATTCTTGGGTCTCATCAAGCATCATTCACTGTAACAAGAATCAATGAGATCCAGACCTGAACAGAACGTATATTCACCTGATAATTTCAACATACCTGTTTATCTGACAAAGATTTTAAAGGTAATGTCGCAACATGCTTCAGCCAAGGCCAGTGGGAGAAATCAACAGATTTTCAAAATTTCATTAGAGAAACTGAGGCTTTGAAGTAGAATCAAAACTGGGAAATTCAGAACTGAAAAAGTACAAAAGCTAAAGTAAGAAGCAGGATTGCTGTGTCAGCAGCCAAGCAGAGAAGGCAGGAAAGCAGCAGCAACCTGGGAGACAGACGATAGAAATTCCTCATCTCAACAGCAGAGAGAACGCAGGCTTAGAAAATGGAGCAAGCCACGGGACAAGTGCTAAAAATCCTAGCACTTGTGTCATCTGAATTCTGAAAAGAGAGTAGGCATCGGAACATAGTGGAATAATGTCTGAGAATAGCCCAAATTTGACAGGATACATAAAGACACAAATTTAAGAAACTATATGAACCCTGGGCAAGATAAATGCAAAGAAAACATGTCATAGCTAAACTCAAAACTAAGGGCATGGGAAGAAATCCTGAAAGCAGCAAGGGATGTTTACTTCATCCATGTATAGAGGCAAACAAATTCAAATGATGGTGTTTTCACATCAGAAACCACATGGTCCAGGAAATAAAAAATCTCTCAAGGTATTTACAGAAGGAAACTGTCAGCAAAAAAAACAAAACAAAACAAAACAAAAAAACCCCTGTATTTAGTGAAAATAATTTTCAGGAATGGAGAGAATCCAACCCCCTCCCACGCCACCCCATGCCAAAAACACCAAATCAAAACCCTAATCTAAAAAGGAGCCATCTCCAGAAAACACATGATACACGAGCAGCTAAAGGAAGTTCCATAAACAGAAAAGATACAGGAAGGAACATTGAGACATCAGGATCAAGAACAGAGCAAGCAAAATTACCATAAATGTAGCAATAGACTTTTATTGAATTTTCTAAATTTTACTTGAGAATGGGAGCAAAAATTTTAACTGTCTGCTGCGGTTCTAAATGTACAAAGAATCTAAGGCAATTGTGATAAATATGGGGAGGGATGAGGGACATAAAAAAAGCTATATGTTTATACTTCCCTGAAACTGGTGAAGTGACATCAGCATTCTATGATAACTTAAAAACGTGTGTGCATGTATGATGCATGTTTGTGTATGTGATGTGTCTGTGTGTTATGACTGTGTTTGGCACACATGGGTGGAGGTCAGAGGACAAAGTTCAGTGTCTGTGCTCACCCTTCAGCTTGTTCGAGAATAGGTTTCTTTGTTGTTCCACTGTGTGCACGTGATGGTTTGTATATGCTTGGCCCGAGGAGTGGCACTATTGGAAGGTGTGGCCCTGTTTTAGTAGCTGTGGCCTTTTTAGAGTAGGCGTGTCACTGTGGGTGTGGACTTTAAGACCCTCATCCTAGCTGCCTGGAATTGAGTATTCTGCTAACAGCCTTCAGATGAAGATGTAGAACTCTAAGCTCCTCCTGTACGATGCCTACCTGGATGCTGCCATGCTCCCGCCTTTGCTGGTAATGGACTGAACTTCTGAACCTGTAAGCCAGCCTCAATTAAATGTTGTCCTTTATAAAACTTGCATTGGTCATGGTGTCTGTTCACAGCAGACACCCTAACTAAGACTAGCCCTCAGCTTCTGGGAATTCTCCTATCTCCAATTCCCATCTTGCTACAGGGGCACTGGGATTCGGATATGTTCCATTGAACACAGCTTCCTGGAAGTTTTAAGTATTCCAATTCAGGTTCTTATAGATTTCACCCCATTGGTCATCTATCTGCTAGGCTCTGTGAAAAAAAATATAAAACCAAACAGGTTATATAAAGAGAGATAGTAAAGGTATTCTATATAGGAACAGGGAGATGGTTCATTGGTTAAAGTGTTCGCTGCATGACATGAAGACTGCAGTTAAGATCCCTAAACCCATACAAATGACACATGTGGTGGCCGTCTGTAATTCCAGCCTTTGAAAAGGGATCCTCATAGTAAGTTAGCTAGCGAGACCAGTGCTATAGATGAACTCTGGTTTGGATCAAAAGATGCAGTGAAGAAGTTAAAAGTAATCAAACATGATTTCAAACAATCTCCTTATACACTCACCATACACACACAGACACACACAGACACAGACACAGACACACACACACACACACACACACACACACAAAATAAAAGTATTCTAGTTATGTAAGAGTAGAACTCTATTAAAAACTCAATTGACCTACACGAGTCCAGAAATAAGAAAACAAAATAAAAATAAAGATAATAGAAACAGAAAGCTTAAGTCCTAGCATATCAGTAATTACACTAAATATAAATGGTCTCAGCCTACAAGTGAAAGACAGTTTAGAAGACTGGACTTGAAAAACACGATATATACAAAAACTTTACCTACACTAATATAGGCAGCGTCAAAGCAATGGGAGGGAAAAACATGAAACCAGGAGTGGCTTCAATATTATCAGATAAAACAAACTTTAGAATGGATTACCAGAGACCAGAAAATATTGTAAGCTGTAAAAGTGTCATCCTACTGGGAAGACATAGCAGCCCTAAGTACATCTACACAAGACAACAGAGATAATATATAAACACTGATGGACCAGACAGCATTGAAAAGTTACAACTGGGGACTTTATTTTCCTTTGCGAATAAAACAGTAGACAAAGATAAACAAAGATAGAAAAACTTTGACAATGTCATTAGCGATCGGGATCCAATCAACAGCAGCAACACATAATGTTCAACAACGGTGGGTTATATTTCAAGTTCCCGGGGAATATATACCATGATGATTTGTGTACCTTGGCCCATGTATCCCTTAAAATGGAAATGAATGAACTTTTAGAATATTCTCTGGCTCGATGGAATCAATGACTTCAGTTTTAAAGTTTTTGTTTTTCCAGTGCCGAGGATCAAATCTCCATGCTGAGCAAACTCCCTCCCTGCCTACCCAGGTACATTCTCAGCCCCGAACAGCAGACTTCTAAATAGCCCAGTGGGCAAAGACCGGTAAGAGGAAGTATGGAGCGCAATGAACTACAGGAAACTGCGGCATTTCCGATTCATGGCACACAGTTAACAGTGTTGAGAGGAAACGCCATTCCCTACGTGGATACATTAGGAAAGAGGAAGAATCTCGAGCCGCCGCTCTAACCTCCTGAACAGTGCATTTAGGGGAAAGGTCACCGGTGCCGCTCAGTGGGAGAGCACGCACCCAACATGCAGAAAGCCCAGTCTTCACAACAAAGCAAAAGGAAACAAGAAAACCCACAATAAACACAAACAACAAAAAGGACCCATAAAGATTCGAGTATGAAGGGAGGAAGTAGAAAATAACGGCAAGTGCAGTTTTAAAAGATCTCAATAAATCAGAGCTGGGTCTTTGACAAGATCGATAAATGTAACGACCCCTTGGCCACAGTGACAAACAGAGATGATACAAATCGTCAATATCATGAATGAAACAAGACATCCGTGTAATGTCAGAACATTTAAAAGAGCCAATAAATACATACTGCAAAAAACGTTTATATATCATACATAGACTTAACGATATACATGAAATGGCCCATTTCCACAAAAATACAACTATCACAACTCAGTAAGTGAAACTGGTTTTTAATTGACAGGTAATAATTGTACATATTTATAGAGTACACTGTGGCATGATATAATTTAAATAGCTCTGTAATTATTGAGGAAATTTAATCAGTGATTTTTAAATTCTCCAAAATGAACCTTCATGTGCAGGCTGTTTTATTGCAAACATTTATGAATCCACAATCTTTTTCTGAATCCAGTGGAGAGAGAAGCAATTCTCAATTCATCTTACATAGTTGGTAGTACGCTAATACAATCAAACAAAGAAAGCCATCTTCTTCCTCAACACAGATCCATATCTTTGTTTGTTTGTTTGTTTGTTTTTTAAGACAGGGTTCCTCTGTGTAGCCCTGGCTGTCCTGGAACTCACTCCGTAGAGAAGGGTGGACTTGAACTCACAAAGATGTGCCTGCCTCTGCCTCCCAAGTGCTGGGATTACAGGTGTGTGCCACGATGCCACGCCCAGATTCACAATCGATTAAGGAGTTATTTTCTTAACCTTAAGTCTCTGTGTGCATATGAGAACACTGTCCATGAGGCGGGAAGGGGTTGGATCTCTGGAGCTGGAGTTGTAGGTGGTGGTGAGACACCTGACATGGATGCTGGGAACCAAAACCAGGTCTCTGAAAGCACGGTAAGTGCTTTTAACCGCTGCGCCATCTCTCTAGCCCCTACGTACACAATCTCTAGCGAAATACCTTAGTTAGGGTTTCCATTGCTGCAACAAAACACTATGACCAAAATGCAAATTAGGAAGGAAGGGCTTATTTGGCTTACACTTCCACATAGTTGTTCATCACCAAAGGAAGTCAGGGCAGGAACTCACACAGGGCAGGAAGCTGGAAGCAGGAGCTGATGCCGAGGCCATGAACGGGTGCTGCTTACTGGCTTGCTTACTCATGGCTTGCTCTGCCAGCTTTCTTATAGAGTCCAGGGCTACCAGACCAGGGATGGCACCACCCACAATGGGCTGGGTCCTCCCCCATTGATCACTAATTGAGAAAATGCCTTACAGCTGGATCTCATGGAGGCCTTTCCTCAACTGGGGGTCCTTTCTCTCATGACTCGAGCTTGTGTCAGTGCAACCAACCAGTACATTAACCAATACAATTTGGGAAAATATAACAGAATATATAGTGAAATTCAATAATATATAAGTGAATTTCCTGTGTGAGCCTGCAGAAGTTCTCAGCTGATTCTGCAGCCCCGTGGATAGGCAAGAGACCCAAGGAAGCCTAGCATAAACTTCGAATGTTGTAGACTTTAACGTCTGCCTGAGGTTTAGATTAGTCCTTGAACTGTACATGGGCAGAAAAGACGTAAAACAGCCAAGGAAGGACTCTGAAAACCGAATTCAGATGGAGATTACCCCTGGAAAATGTGAAACAGTGTAGCAGAACCTGGTAAGACTGCTTGTGTTCTAGGGGCTCTAAAGTCTACAAAGGGACCGCCACATTGTCAGGGCGCACTCCAAATTAGTCCACGCAGAGGGGAGCAAGGAACGTGAGCAGCTTCCAAAGAGTCCATCAAGAAGAGCTCACTTAGCCCGGGTTTCAGATTAAAGTATGTGCGTTTTTAAGGAAGGGAAGATAAAGGTACTAGGATGTAACGGTAGACATCGTCCACAGAGAAACTGTGCAAAAGAGTAAAAATTTGAAAAATTTAAATTAAAAAAAAAATCTGAACTTAGCGGCTTGCTGCATTGGCTCAGCAGCAAATTAGATAGGATTGGAAAGTCAATAAGCGTGAAACACTCAAATTTATAAAAATGATCCAGTAATAGGTGAATAATAGTATCTTCATTACTTCTCTGACTAATAGAGGACAGTGTTTAGTTTTGTTCATTAAGGAGTATGTGAGCCCTTCCATTGTTTTACAGGATGTTCAGTGCCTGGAGTTTTAACGTGCTCCTGAATGCACGTGTACACATACACACACACATGCACACATGCACACACACACACTCATACACACACATACACACACACATACATGCACATACATGCACACACACACACATACATGCACACACATACATGCACACACATACACACACATGCACGCACACACATACACACACACGCACACACATGCATACACACACATACATGCACACACACCACACACACACACACACACACACATACACACACGCACACAGACAGATTCCCGTAATGACTGTCTTCAGAGGTTAGCGCGGAGGGTAAAAGGATCCGCATGCTGTAAGACTTCTGTATATTACTAAAGCAATAAATATTAATTCAAAATAGACTGTGACAGGTTAGGCATCATATTATAATCCCCAGGGTGAGCAGTATTAATTCAGAGATACTGCTATTATACTATTAGACCAAGTGGGATATTTAAAAAAATGTTCAAATGATTCAAAAGAAGACAGAAAAGGAAGGTCAGGGTGCAAAAAAAGAAAACCACCCCACTGGGACAGACATAAGATGAATGATATCACAACAGACTTAAATCCAATCATATCAATGATTAGTGTAAATTACTTAGACACACCAGGGAACACACTTTAAATTAAAGGTATGTGACCATTGAAAGAGGAGAAAAGGATGAATTGTATAAACAGTAAGAAAGAGGGGATGTTGTGTTAATATTAGACAATGATGGTTTCCAAACAAGGAATATTACTTAGAAGGATGGGGGTTTTAATCCACCCAGAAGACAAAAACTATTCTAAAATGCTCTGAGTTACTGTTGTAACTGTGTGGGAGACCAAGCTATGATACACAGCATAGTGATGTTTTGACTAATAGGTAACAGCTGTGGTTCCAGAGTAACATGGTAGGCATCTTGGCTTGCATGAGAGTATTCTGTGATGTCCACACAAGGATGGAATTGCCCAAGACACTGATCTTAGAGCTTCTGAATAGCCACAGTGACGTGTGGTTATAGTTGATAACAACCTGTTGTTTTTCTTTAAATTCCCCTCCTGTTTTGCTTTCCTGTTTTCCAAACTGTTTACTTTGAGCATCATAGCCAAGCCAACAAAGAACAAACACTAGTCTTCGTTAGAAATAAACAGTTATGAGCTTGGGAGATGGCTCAGGGGGCGAAGTGCATGCTGCTTGTAATGTACTTTATGTTGGGAGATGGTCGTGTGCTGTCTGAGTTCATCGAGGAGCTGGCTCTGGATGGAAGCGTGGTCCCCATCCCATTGCAGACTCGAGTGATTTTAACCCAGTATCTTCCAAGGTTGGTTGTCTGAAGATGGGCTGTCCACTCCCAGCTCTGTAATGGGATGGAGAAACAGCTCAAGGGTAGAAACTGTTGTGCCCTTTCCAGCAGCTAGGAATGAACTGGATACAGCACAGGTTAGTGTTTTTATCCTTTAACAAAAATGTGCCCGCTGTGGGACAGAGAACATCAAAGTCCAGCCCTTGAATGCTCAGCCATGAAACAAAAGCTACCTGGGAACTTCAGCTGATAGCCTCGCTCCCTCAGCGAGTTTCTGCTGGGTGTTATTTGTGCCCAACTTGCTGATGTCATGTTTATCTGCTACTATTTGTTCTTTTATTGGAAACCTTACCAGAGGAGACACTGCTCTGCCAAGGACCCTACCAAGAACTCCAGTTGAGGACCTTAAGAGGCCTTTCCCATTCAGTTTGTGCTGGATGTTTTGAGTACCTGATATGATGATGTTTTGCTGATATCTAACTATCTTTCTATCTATCTTTCTATCTATCTTTCTATCTATCTATCTATCTATCTATCTATCTATCTATCTATCATCTATATCTATTATCTATCTGTCTATCTATCTATCCATCATCTATATATTATGTCTATCTATCTATCCATCTATCATCTATAAATCATCTATTTATCTATTTATCATCTAACTATCTATCATCTATATATTATATCTATCAATCATCTATTTATCTATTTATCATCTAACTATCTATCATCTATATATTATATTTATCTATCTATCTATCTATCCATCCATCATCCATCCATCCATCTATCATCTATCTACCTATCTACAGGCCTGTTTCCTTTGGCTCGCTGTATACTTAATAAAGTCACTTATTTAAGCAACACTGTGGTCCTCATAGAACATTTTCTGGACTGTACAGAGCACTGCCCTTGTGTGAGGGTGAATCTCCAGCACCCACACAGAAGGCATAGAGCTTTGACTGCAATCTCAGTGTTGAAAACAGTGAAACGGGGGAGGAGGGGAACTCACTGGTCAGTGGACTTTTGAAATGGTAGTGGGTGACCCTGTGTCAGAATATGGGGTGGAGACAGATAGGGGACACACACACACACACACACACACACACACACACACACAATTTCTTTCTTCCAGAGAGACAGACAGAGAGAGAGAGAGAGAGAGAGAGAGAGAGATATATATTCTATCCTGCAAAAACTTAGCAAAGTAACTCCCGGTTGTTTTCTAGTTAATGTATTGTCCTTGCTCCTCTTTGTTCTTGGGAAGGCATTGTGAACCAATATGGATAACAGTTTTTTCATGGACTGTTTCCTCATTCCTGACCATATGGAATGTGAATGTTTGAAACTGAAACTCTGGCCTGCACTACAGATCTTGTACGCTTACAACAGTACCCATTCTGTCTTTCTTGCAGGTCACTTTCTGCTTAATGAGACCCTCTGGAATCCGAAATCCATGTGCTCCCAACCTGAGTGCCTGCAGGAGACTGTAGTAAGTAGGTCAGAGATTGACACATCTATGGGGGCTCCTCCGTAATTCACAGGTATGAACTAAATCCTAAGGCAATGCGACTTAATCATGGGTAACATACATGAAAGAATCTTCTAGAAGGCTCAACCGAAATGTCTCTCCTTCATTCTGGAGGGTTCTTACCTGATTCCTTTCCTACTTCCTCCTGGGAGCTGATAGGCCAACCTGTCATTAGCTATTGACTCATCTGCCACCTGTTTCTTCAAGCCACAGACTAGAATCTACTGAGAACAGTCAGAAATCAAAACAATAAACTGCCAATACATAAAAGCATGAAATGAAATTAAGAGCAAACATTAAATTGAGTATTTATGTTCAAAAGATGAAATTCTTTTTTTCCACAATAGAGAATTTAATAAAAAAAAAAATGCTCAGTGATACAAACCCCTCTATTACTAGCCCCAAGCCAATAAGCCATGTCCTGACACACTGCTTGGGCAGGCTAGCATTTCTTCCAGATGATGCACGCGCGTGCACACACACACACACACACACACACACACACACACACACACGCACACAGAGCTGTAATCTACAGACTCACTTCATTCACGACCTGCACTGAAACAACTCTAAATAAAACATGGGCAAACAGAAGGCAGATGAAAATATTAATATTTCATGATCAAAGGAATTTACTCCATCGAGGTGAGGATGTTTCAATATTTGTATTTACTAATGTATTTTCACATTAGTAGATCGGATAGGGAAATCAGATGACCATCTTCATGAACCTCTTTGAGAAAACTCGACACCTATTCTTGGTTTCCAAAAAAGAACAGAAAAAAAAAAAAACTTCACAAAATGAGAGTCAGTAGATATTAACCTTTTATGCAAGATCTAGTTCTATGCCTAACAGGGAATGAGAGGAAGAAACTATTTAAAAACGGGGGGCTGGGGAAGGGCACTCTTGCTCTTGAGGAAAGTCCTGGTTGTTGGTGTTCAAAAGGCAATTAGAGAAGGGAAAGATCCAGTGACTTAAAAGTTGGAGTAAAGACACACAGTTGTAATCACTAGCAGATATCATGGCTCCCTCAGAAATGTAGTGAAGACTAGATTGAAATACTGTCTAGTTAGACAATTTAGTAAGTTAATTGGACAAAACTCATACGTGGAAACCAATAACCCTCCCATATACAACCCATTCCAATAGGAAGAGTTTCTCAAACAAATGCAGAAAACACTTACATTGTAAAGAATACGCCTACTAAGAACTGTGGACGGTCAGACAGAACCCTGAAAACACGGCTCATGACCACAGTGGTGGGCACAGGTGAACTGTCGCTAAGTTAATGTAGCAGCTCCAGAAAACCCTTAGTTCCCCCAAGATAAACAAAAACCAAATACACTTTCAATAAAATCAGGCAACTTAATTATAGCATTTATCTAGAAAACAAACAATCCTGGGGTTTCAGGAAAATTCTAAAAATAAAAGAAATATATATCACATGACTGCCTCTATCAGATAGGAAAATGTAATTTTCAAAACAACGTGACATTGGACCTAAACAGATAAATAGACTTGAAAAACAGTGCAAAGATAGGTCTCCAAGCACGGAGAAATTTACTGCATGATAAATATAGCTTTCACATCAGTGGGTGGGCTGATTACATGGTGACACTTAGCCCTGTCCCCGCCTCCCATGCTCTCCTCTGTTGCAAAGGTCCTGGGCTGGGAGCCAGTGCATTGCATTCCCAGATTCTATCCTCAGCCGCCCTCAGTTAGGTTCTGCAACCGAGGAGCTTGGTACTGAGTGCAGGGGGAAGAAGCTGCAATTTGTATTGAAGTATATATGTGTGCATATATATGTATATATATGTGATGTATATGTGTATATATGTATATATGTGTGATGTATATATGTGCGTATATATGTATATATGTGTGTGTATATATGTGCGTATATATGTATATATGTGTGATGTGTATGTGTGTGATATATGTGTGTATATATGTGTATATATGTATATATGTGTATATATGTATATATGTGTGATGTATATATGTGTATATATGTATATATGTGTGATGTATGTATGTGTGTATATATATGTGTGTGTATATATATGTGTGCATATATATGTATATATGTGTGATGTATATATGTGTGATGTGTATATGTGTGTGTGTATGTGTGTGTGTATTTTATCTCCCAAATTTATATGCTTGCTTGCTCCCCCTCCCCCACTGAGTCTCCTTGGTGCTAACTGGGTATGTATCTCTAAACTGAAGCACCTGTATAAGTCAGGAAACTCATGAGGGAGCGCGATTGGGATGGGGATTTCAAGGGAAGGGGATAGAGCATAGATAGCATGAGGGAGAAGGGAAATGGTGGAACAGGAAGGATTAAATGGAGTGGAGATGGGATGATAGGTCCAGAAAAGAGGTGGGGAGGGATAACTGCTGCTGAAGACCTTTGAAAATGCCATGTGGAAACCTAATACAGAAGTTCCTTAGAATGTATTCTAGGCACGCACATACACACGCATGCGCACATAAAGAGTTTAAATGAAGTTGTCCTGTAATGGGGAAAGTGTGCCTCTCCCAGACACCAGAGTTATCACCCAAGAAGCCCAGTGCCAGCTATGAGTTACTTTCATCAAATGGGGGCTTCTTCTAGTTGAAGCACCTGTGGCAGCAGCTTGTAGACTGCGGTGATTCATGGGAACTGTGGTTTTAGCAGTATCATTAAAGTACAGCTCATGTAAGCATGCATGTGTGTGTGCGTGCATGCGTGTGTATGTGTGTGTGTGTGCATGTATGTGCATGTATGTGTGTGTGTATGTGTGCGTGTGTATGTGTGTGTGTATGCATGAGTGTGTGTGTGCATGACTGTGTGTAGCTTAGCAGTGAGTACAACGTGTTGGTGCCGAGCCCCAAGGCCACCCCCGCCCCCAGCTCTCTGGCCACCAAGTTCCTTTCCTTCTTTGCTTCCAAGGTCTTTGCATCAAGTCACTCTCTGTCTGAAATGTCTGGAATACTTTCAGATTTCCTGAGAGCGCACTAACAGATGTTAGAAGGAAATAACTACTGAATAATTGATATTGGTGTTATTACAGGTCATCAACTTCTACGGAACCAAGGAGGATTCGAGTCCCCACGTCACACCTTATATTAAAACATGCCTCAGATATCAAAGTGATTGAAAAGGAAGTGTCCTAAAAATACATAAAAAAGTGATGTATTATGGAGCAGGATCTCAGAACTGAGGTCTTACTAAGCTTTAATGTGCTACAGAACACAGCAGCATTTGAAAATTTAATTTCATAATAGAGTTGGAATGAAAAAAAAAATAAGCCCACCACGAAGAAAGCCGACAAAGAGGAAAAGTGCTTGGAGCGCCCAGTCCTAGACAAATGGCAAGACCCCTGCAGGAAAAACAATACAGGTCCTGGATCGAAAGGGAAGATAAGCGAGCCATTAAAACAAGTCCTGACAGTTCACTGGCCCGGCGTGGTCTTTGTTGGGAAGTTTCTGGTTACAAAGTCAAACTCCAGACTTAGTTGTTAGACTTGAAGTTTTTCGTTCAGTTGCCATTCAGTATCTATGCAGGCATTTATCCAGCTATCCTGCTATCCCACATACAGTATTCTCATGATTTGTACGTTCTTTTCAATGTCTTTATTTAGTGGTGTGTGTGTGCATGTGTGCATATGTGCGTGCGTGTGCACACGTTTGACTGTACATCACAAGTATGAATGCATCTAGAGACCAGAATGTGTCAGATCTCCCTGGAGCTGGAACCACAGGCTTGGGAGTCACTTGCTGTGGGTGCTGGAAGGACAGCTAATGTGTTAACTGCTGAACCATCTCTTTGCCTCCTTATTTCTGATTTGGCAATTTGACTTTTCTCTTTTTTTTCTTAATCTCGTTAAAGTACTGGGACTCTTTTTCTCCTTTGGGAAGGGTTGGACATGCTTTGACCTTAATTGTGGTGATGGGACCAAGTGATACGTAGCATCCAACCTCATCAATATGTATAGATGTTTGCCTATCTATACTCCAAACAAAGCTGCTAACACATTCACAGTCACCTATTGTAAGAAAACCATCCATTTAAATCACATTAGATTTCATTTCTACACGTCATGTAAGCAAGGGCAGAAAAGCAGTTGGTAGCTTACTGAGGCAGTTTAAAATATATTTATAAATTCTTTCAATCCTTGTCCCTCAAGAGGAACAGGCTGGACTTAGTGACTGTCACGGACACGATGGTGTGACTTTTGAAATCGGGTCTTGACTTCTGAGGCCTGCTTGCCGTCTCTCTGGGGAAGAACAGTTGTGATATGAAGACACTACAGAATCTCCGGGCCAGGACTTGCTTTATCGAGACATTTTGGATTGATCCCTCCACATGGCTTAAGTCTTGAAACGATTGCATCGTTGGCCAGCCTCATCCAGCCAGCCTCCTTTTAAACTCCCGACTCACAGAAGCCGTGAGACAGAGCATGTTCTAAGCTGTTAAGCGTTGTAGTCATTTGTTACACGGCCATAGGTAACAAATGAACTCTGCATAGTGAGTGTGTAGGAGTAGGCGGGTACCCTCACACACACCGTTGGTGGGAATATAAATCAGATCATCGCTATGGAGATGTATCAGGCAGGATCGGTTGGAAGGAAGAGCATAATTGTACATTAGGAATGCTCCCGAAGATGCACTTGCGCAGGTGTGGAATGTTAATTAAGCAACACTATTATTGTAGCCATTTTTGCAATGGGAAGCAATCTAAGTGTGCACTGTTCCTGGGACTAATTACATAAATAGGCCATATCTCTACAATGGCATTCTATACCAAGGATAAAGAGAATGGCATAAATCTACAGGCAAGAGACAAGAAAAGTGTGTTGTACACTACTAGCATTATAGAAGAAAGAAGTATTATTTTATCTTCATATGGACATTGAAGAGGCTGGGAACCATGGAAGAGATGGGAATCGGGAGTGGGAGAGAATATTATACTATTTACTCTTTGGGAAGTATGTTTTAAAAATAATTTTTTATCATGTGCATGTACTGTCTATCTGAAAAAATAAATAATTTGAAAGCTAAAATAGATGAAAGATCACTCATGTTAAGAAACAGATTTTAACAACATTGTTGATACAGAACTAGAAAACCTTCAAGTATGAACTAAAATTACAACCTAGGTGCATGTGCATGTGTGCGCGCACATACACACACACACATACACACACACACACACACACACATACACACACACATACACACACATACACACACATACACAACATACATACACACATACACACACATACACACACACACATACCACACACACACACACATACACACACACACACACACACACACACACAACTACACACACACACACATACACACACACACACACACACACACACACACACACACACACACAACACACACACACACTACACACACACATACACACATACACACACACACACATACACACACACACACACATACACACATACACACACACATACACACACATACACACACATACACACACATATACACACACACACACACACATACACATGCACACATGCACACATGCACACATCTAGAAGGGAAGCATTTCTTAGAGTTTAATGACAAGAAATGGGGTTTCTCAGTATTTACCCAGATCTAGGGAGAAAGGCAATATTTATCTATCTAAGGGCTTCAGTACTAGAAAGATATTTACAATTCAAGAGTATCTGAGTTTGTGCTCAGGAAAGTAAACACCAATTACTCTATTTTAGTTTCCTGGGTTTTACAAGAAATCTCCTTCATATTAAGCAGAAATATCATAATCTGCACAACATACAGATCTAATTAGGAAATTCATATGAGTATTTTAGTTTCTACATCTGTCGTTCAGGAGTTAGACTACTTGACTCAGGCTAAAGCTGAGCAGCAAATTCTGATCTACTGTTATGGAGTTTCTTGGCTCAAAAACTCAGATGAGAGTCTATTCGTTTGTTTGCTTCAGAGAGGAGCAGCCAGCCAACCTCTGCTGAAACCTCCCTTTGTAATAGATGTTCTAAAGGAAAAGGAGGAGGATGCTGCTATACAAGTCAGATGAAGGATCTCTCTAAGTTTGGTGGTGGTATGCAACTGAGAAGAACCAGGTATTTTAGTTAGGTACCCATTGCTGTGATGAAACGCCATTACCAAAAGCAACTTGGAGAGGAAAGGGTTTATTTCATCTTATGACTCTTAGGTCGTGCTCCATCATGGGAGAAGTCAGAGCAGGAACTCGCACCAGGAAGTGGAGACAGGAACTGAAGCAGAGGCAGGGGCAGAATGCTCCTTCCGGTTACTCAGCCTGCTCAGGGATGGCACCACCCACAGTGGGCATGGTCCTTCCACATTAATGATTAGTTTAGAAAATTCTCTAGACTCACCTAGAGAGCAATCTGATCGTGACATTTCCTCAATTAAGACTCCCTCTTCCTACATATGTCTAGGTTTGTGTCAAGTTGACAAGAAACAAACAAATCAACCAAATGACCAGAATACCCCAGAAGCTCAAATCTCAGGATTGTGTAGAGACCGGATCCTCTGACAAGTCTTCTGTCAGTCTTCTTGGGAAATCTTCTTTCATAAATAGAGAGGAATATAATCTAAAATCATTGTAAATTTCTAGAATTTCTGATGCCATTGCATTCATTTTGCACTATGAATTACCTGTGCAGCAAAAGTCAATCAGAGCTTTGGACTCTGGTCAGTCTGCTGGCCCCACTCACTAGCTGACTGGTGCAAATGACTCGGCTGTCACACTCAGCTCCCGTCATCACTGTCAGTAAGCCTTTCCCATGACCACAGGTCTCTGTGCTGTACATGACATTAGACTTACTCAGAGATAGTTGAAGATGTAACATGTGAACTTGGCCACCATCGAAGCTGTACTGGGACAGGCAGGTATCTCGATAAAAAGAATGATGGGGAACCGATAGAGTTAAAGGTTGTTCTTTCTATGTATCATCTACCTTCTTGCGGCTGTTCTTCTGAGATAGGGGCTCACAGTGTGGTTCAGGCTGACCTGGAGCTCACCACGTAGCCTGTACTGGCCCTGAGATCTTAAGGCAATCTTCCTGCCTTAGTCTTTTGAATGTTAGGAATTATATGTATGTCATCATACCTAGCTTCATCCATCCATCCATCCATGCATCCATACATCCATGCATCCATGCATCCATGCATCCATACATCCATGCATCCATGCATCCACACATCCATGCATCCATACATCCATGCATCCATGCATCCACACATCCATGCATCCATGCAGGCATCCATCCATCCATGCAGACATCCATCCATCCATCCATGCATCCATCCATGCATCCATCCATGCATCCATGCATCCATGCATCCATCTATCCATGCATCCATCCATCCATCCATCTATCCATGCATCCATCCATCCATGCATCCATACATCCATGCATCCATGCATCCATGCATCCATACATCCATGCATCCATCCATGCATGACATCCATCATATCCATCCATCCATCCATCCATCCATCCATCCATTCATTTAACTTATATGTATTGATCATATCCTGTTTGCTCAGAGTTATGGTGTGCTTTTAGGGTAATCTGCTATGAGAAACAGCGAGGGAGGAAGAGACTCCAGACACACCCCCAAAAGAGATTTAAAGGGACCGTGACAGCTGTTTTCAAGTATGTAAAGAGTGGAAGGCTTATCTGTGTTTTTCCAGAGGGCACAATTAGTGAAAGCGAATGGACGATAAGGGGAGGCAGACATGGGTATAAATTACCGAGGAATCTTTTGACTCCCTGAGCTGACCAACAATGGAATCTAGCAGCCTTGAAAAACAGCCATCTTCCGGCAGGTCAAGGGAACTGCCCACGTGAACGAGATAAGAAAGGGTGGGGTCCAGAAAGATGAAATGCCCTGTCCAAGGCCACACGGCTGGCTCCCGGCGGGACTGGCTTAGAACCCAGGCTAGGCTGCTCAGTGCTTGGTACATGATGAGATTAGCATTTGCTTTTGCAACCTCAAAGCTCTTCCATGTGTTGCAATGTTGATAAGGCACGTTCTGGTTCTGCAAGGTTGACATGGGAGAGCGCAGCCCTGAGCTAGCACGAGAACACCCACATTTCAAGCCGGCTGTGGAATTCAGTCCTGTGGAATGCGCAGGGACTCTGAGGGATTTCATCTAGTCTTACTTTTACATTTACTTATTTTTATGTGTATTGGTTTTTGCCTGCACACAAGTAAGTGTACTATGTGCATGTGTAGAGTACCTGAGGAGATCAGAAGAGGTACTGGATCCCCTAGAACTGGAGTTGTATATGGTTCTAAGCCACTGTGTGGGTGCTGGGAATTGAACCCTGGTCCTCTGTAGGAGTGGCATGTGCTCTCAACTGCTGAGTCATCTTTCTAGCCCCAATTGCTTATTTGTTTATATATGTATTTAGTTATGTACTTCAATGAGAAATAGTTAATGATTATGGAACAAAAGTAAAAGTAAGAATGGCCTCTAAGTTTAGAGGCAATGGAGCCTGTGCCGTGAGCTGCCTGCTTCATTAGGGGGTCCACAGCTTCTATTACCTGAGAAATGTTCCAGTGGAAAGAATAGCGTACACTCGCGCGCCTGCGTGCTTGTCTCCTGTTGTCTTCTGCTCTTAGTAATTTCAACCATCCTGGATACAGGGAGGAACTACATTCATTCCTTACCCTCTGAAGATGAAGTGGGGACAGAATTGCCCACCTCCCGTGAAGCTTCCTTGTTGGTCTACATGGCCCACGGGGGACTCTGAATCTATTTGACCTGCACATGTTCCAGGCTGGTGTCGCTGTAAACAAGGGTCCATTGCAGGATGACGTCATTATGCAGCAAGGCAGGTCCAGGATAAGGTGAAGTCTGTCAGTGGATGTGAAGGAAGGGTAGGTAAAGAAAAAGCCTAGGAAGGAGAGAGGAGGAGGAGGAAGAGAGAAATCAAGATGGAGGTGACAAAGCCGGATGATTCAGATTTGGGTGGACTGGGTCAATTGCATCTTGTCTAGGTGGGCGGTTTATATCTTTATTGGCAGTGAACTTATTGTGTGGATGTATGGTGGACTGAGGATTTAACATATAAATCTAATTGTTAAATTACAAGTTTCTAGAGCTTTGATTTTACCGGGCTACAGGGGATGTGAGCAAAGTTCCCGGCGGGCAGAGAGACAGCCTGTCTCAGCTCTGGAAGCCGTGCTAGGCTGTAGAGTGCCCGGGGCTAGCGTGGCGTGTTGCCATGCTAAAATGGCCCTTGGGATGTGATGTTTGTGAGAGGTGTGGTAACAATCCACCAAAGGGACAGTGTGTGAAAGCCGCTGGCAGAGACATAGCCAGAGTGCATGTCCGTGGATCCGCTGCGCGTTCAGGGGGAGAACTCGCGGGAACCGGTTCCGCCGCCTTTTTATTTTTACGCATCAGTCCGTGAACAGGCATCCATCTTAAATGTTTCTGTCTTCTTTATAGAGAATAGATACATTGTTGTCAGCTGTGGGCCCCGGGGATAGGTCCAGATTCAATCTGCCTTTCAGTTCCCCCCGGGATACCAGAGGCACCAGGGACTTATGTTCTGAAATCACAGATGAGCTTTTCTGGGCTTTCTCTGAGGCAGTGTAGTGTAGCAGTGACCAGCAACAGCAGCACTGAGAACTTGTTTAAAATTCAAATTCCATTCTCACCCACAGCGGTGTGTGCTTCCGCATCACCTCATGTCACTCTTGAGCTTGCTAGACTTTGAGAGCTGACCTTCAGGAATAGGAAGAGACCTACCAAGTGTAGGCTTGACCACCTGACCAGATTCCCTTCCAACAAAGGGCAAATAAATGGTCACAAAACCCACATTAAGAATCTATATGGTTTGTCTGTATATATTATATAGTTTGTATACTATATAGTTTGCCTGTATGGAACACACAGCAAAGAGTAGAAAATGCTATGGGGGCTGGGAGATGGCTCAGTTGGTAAAGTGCTCGCTATGACAACGGAAGACTAGAGTTCTTATCTTCAACACTCACATAAGAAACGGAACAGAGTGGAGCATCTGTAATCCCCGTGCCGACAGGATAGAGACAGCGGACCTCTGAGGTTTACTGGCTAAGCATCTAGCTCAGTTAGTAAGTTCTGGACTCAGTGAGAGTCTCTGTAGCCCCCAAATTAGATAGGAAGTATTTGAGGAAGACATACTGCACCCACCTCCAGCCTCCGTGTATATAAATGCATGCATTCCTGTATACACTCACCCGAACAATGCATGCATTCCTGTATACACTCACCCAAACAATGCATGCATTCCTGTATACACTCACCCAAACAATGCATGCATTCCTGTATACACTCACCCAAACAATGCATGCAGAACAATGCATGCATTCCTGTATACACTCACCAGAACAATGCATGCATTCCTGTATACACTCACCCGAACAATGCATGCATTCCTGTATACACTCACCTGAACAATGCATGCATTCCTGTATACACTCACCTGAACAACGCATGCATTCCTGTATACACTCACCTGAACAATGCATGCATTCCTGTATACACTCACCTGAACAATGCATGCATTCCTGTATACATTCACCTGAACAATGCATGCACACCTGTGCACATACAGTGTATAGGAGTGTGGTGATGGGGAGGCTGCCAAGTTTTAAGTGGCACCCAAATATTTTACCAACCGAAACAGAGGTGTCAGCACACCCGCGCTGTACCACAGACAGCGATGCAAGCTGCAAACACTGTGCAGGGACCCCCAGGACCAGCTGCTTGCTGCATATTTCTACCTGCAAAGCTGTCAACACAGCACTTTTGCCAGCTCCTTTTACTTGAGGAAGCCAAAGTCGACCATTTATATGATTCATATCTTTGATTACTAAAACTCGACCAAATCACATGTTTAGTAACTTAATAACTGAAATAGTAGTTTTCTACCTCTCTCTCTCTCTCTGTCTCTCTCTGTCTCTGTCTCTCTTTCTTTCTCTTTGTGTGTGTGTGTGTGTGTGTGTGTGTGTGAGAGAGAGAGAGAGAGAGAGAGAGAGAGAGAGAGAGAGGTGGGGGAGAATCAAGTATCTTAGGGCCCAGGCTTCTCCCCCCATCCTCACTTCATCTGTCCTTTTGCTTCTTGGCTGTTTGGGAACAGCTGTTGTGGATTGATATAAACACCCCCCCCCACTCCAATTGAATAAATGTCAGGAGAGCAGCAGGAAGCCTATTCTTTCTTTGTTGCATCCTCTTCCCTTCATATCACATCCTAACCCCCGCTATAAACGGCTGCCGATGAATGACAGAACCCACATCTACAGAATGCATACCTGGAAACGAAGAGATTGCCTTCATCCTCACCAGAGCCCGGGGTGAGGGAGGGAGCAGTCATGAACCCGGAGTGAACCTTTTATTGAAGCAGGGTATCATGGCCTCTAGCTGCTTATGTGATCTTCTTTACAGAGGCCTCCTGGGTGAGTGCAGAGGGGAGAGAGGGTGCTGGGGTAAGGTGCAGGGGAAGGGCAGGTGATGGGCTTAGCAGCCCTGTAGCCCGGTCCACAGTAGGATGGACTTCACTCTGGATGCTCAGAGGCTGTCATCTGTCAGCTCTGCGGTGTTTCTAAGTGCTACTCCGGCAGGCAGACAGTTAATTGTGTAGCAAAGTCTTTCTCTTCTCCTTGAACGCAGCTTATTTTAGAATTTAACCCTAAAATCTCGGCGGCTTTAGCTACCCCCTCAGCATACAAACACTGAAGAAAAATATAGAGAAGGAAAGGACAAAATAAATAATAATTTTTTTGTGCATAAGTTCTAATCAGGAAGCCCAGGGACTGCAGAGACTCAGCACTAAATAACACCTGCTGCTTTTGCAGAGGACCTGCACTCAGTTTTCAGACTTTTCCTGTCTTTCCCAGGTATCTGCGTTCACCAGTGCATAACCACACTCAGACACACATACGTGTGCGCACTTAAAAATAAAAATAAGTCTTAAAAAATAGATCAGAATATCCCTTCTCGCTGGAAAATTAACTAAGCCCTTGAGAGGTGGTCCCTACAGCAGGAAAGGGGTCAGAGCAGCTGTGCTCTTAGCTAGAGCACCGGGATCCGAGTGATGACACGTTCCTTCTTCCATTGCTTAATTGATGCCTGTTGACAGCCCATATAAAGTAAATCCTAGCTTTATGGGTGAAACCGAGCCTCTTCCTATAAACCTCTCCGGTAGTTAAAGAAAGGGCAATCGTTTATGAATAGGCCAATCTGTGTTGGCCTTTACCTGGTTAGGAGAATTCATCCTAGTGGTGTGCGTGCGTGATTTTATACAAAACCTCTGTGTGCTTAATAAAGGTCAGTGGAACAGTAGGCAGCCTGTTTCATCCCATTGTGTCCCTGTCTCTCTAGAAAGCAGCTTAGCCTCCAAACCTTCCTGACAATACCGGCCTTTGAGGGAGGCTCTGCAACAGAGGTCAGCATAGCAGGGCTGTCCTGCTGTTCTATTTACCGCCATTTTCCTGGGCCACCTCTGGATCCCAGCTATGCACCAGGGTGGTACAGCTGCCCCTGAACTATGGGCAGGATCTGACTCAAGGTTTTGGATAGTCCTGGGTTTTCACTGGAATCCCTAAGGTGAAGATCTCCGTAATGCGGGGTCTGGCAAGACTGTTTTGGAAGGAAAGACCCATAACAGCTTACAGGTTATAGAGTGGAGGATAATTCTAAAGAAATGGGACACTGGAATAAACCAGTGTGTCAGCTATCTCTCTCCCTGCTGTGGCTAAATACCCAACAAGCATGAATTTATGGAGAAGAATTTGCTGTGGCTCATGGTTTGAATATACAGTCTACCATGAGGGGAAAATCATGGCCACAGGAGGGTCTCAACCATAGCAACAGGACCTTGCTTATTTCTTGGCAGATGTGAATAGCCCAGAACAAGGAGATGCCAATTCATGCTTTTATTCATTCTCCAGACCATGGGATGATGCCACTCTAATTCAGGACAGCCTTTACCCTCTTAGGCAATCCCAGGAGCACTCACACAGACATTCCCCAAAGTGTGCCTCCCTGATACTGTAGGCATTTCATAATCCATCAAAGGTGGCATTTGACCCTCACACCCACAGAATATTTTACAGTGTAAAATTATATTAGGGTGGACTTTAGAAATGGACCTGAGGTGACAATGTTAGAGTCCTTGTTATTATGCTAACCATTATTCATATTCTACACATGGAATATACACATATTATACACAACATGGGCATAAGTGGAGTCTCTCATTCCATCCTCATAGTAATCAACTGATATTGACGTTCTTATTGTCCCTACTTAACCATATGAGTGAAGAGATGTTAAGTAATGTACCTGGGGTCGTGGTATGATTTAGGGGAGATCAAGAGAGTCTAACCCAGGTTCTGTAAATCTAGCCTCTCTATTCAACTTTCATTACAAACGAATCTGATTGTCATATTGCAGAGGGCAATCAAGAGCACTGGAAATAACCTACAGTGTTTTAGGGAAAGGTCAAGGGAGTCTTTCGACCAATGACTCAATAAGATGTAACTCATCTTTGATACTTGGGTTTTATTTGGTAGTGTAGGAAATCTAACTGGGGCATTGTCTCCCCCTTTATATCACAACTCCATTTAAATTATTTTACACAACTCAGGGTAGTGTGTTTCTAAAGGCTTTTCACAAAGTGTTAGTGTTCTTCTTCATATCCCATTCTTTGCCTTGACCTCACATCCTCTTCCCCATCTAATCTCATTCTCCTTCCCTCTTTATAACATTATATTCTATTTCCCCATCCTTGGAAGATCATCTCCTCCCTCCTGGTCCCTTACGAGTTACCTAACCACTGTGGATATACTAAGCGAAAACACACATCTAAAACTTAAAATACGACACACACATATGTGAAAAGCCACGCAGCATTTGTCTTCCTAGGTCTGGGTTACGTCACTGAGGACGATTGTTTCTAGCTCCATCCATTTATCATAATTTCATTTTTATCCGTTTATTCGTTTAATATCCGTTTAACGGATAAATAATATCCCGTTGTACAAAATGTACCACATTTTCATCATCTGTGCCTCAGCTGATGGACAGCTAGACTGTCTGCAAGCTCTGGCTGTAGAGCAGCCCTGAACATGGATGAGTGAATATCTCTGTAGCACATGCCCTAGAATGTAGAGCTGGACCTTGTGGTAGATGCGTTCTCAGCTTCCTAAGGAGCCTCCACAGAGATTTCCATCCGGGCTGTACCAGTTTGCATTCCCACCTGTGACGAATAAGTGTGTTTCTCTTTCCCTAAATTGTTGCCAGCTTCTGTTGTCATTTGTTTTATTAATCTTGGCCATTCTGACTGGGGCGAGAGAGAATCTTGAAGTAGTTTTAATCTGCATTTTTTCCCGATGACTAAAGATGTTGAACATTTTTAAAGAAGTTCTCCGGCACCTGTATTTCCTCCTCGAAGATTCTCTGTTTCGTTCTAGACCCCATTTCCAACTGCTTTGTTTGTTTCCTTGATGTTTAGTTTGGGGTTCTTAGTGTATTACAGATAATAATCTTTTGCAAGATGTGTAGCTGGTAAATGTTTTTCCCATTCTGTAGGCTGTGTCCTCACTCAAATGATGGTGTCCTTTGCTAGACAGAGCTTTTTACTCCTTGGGGTCCTATTTACTGTCAGTCTTAATGGCTGCACTACTGGGGTCCAGTTCATCAAATCCTTTCCCGTGCCAATGAGTTTAAGCCCACTTCCCTACTTTCTCTCCTATTAGATTCAGGATATCTGGCCTTCTGCTGAGGTCTTTGAAGTATTTGGAGTTGAGTTTTATGCCTGAGGGCAGATACAGATCTGTTTTCATCCTTCTGCATGTCGCCATCCAGTTTGTCTAGCACCATTTGTTGAAGGTGCTGCTTTTTCTCTCGTGTGCAGTTTTGGTTTCTTTGTAAAAAAAAAAATCAGGTGTTCATAATATGTGGCGATGTGGTCTGGTTCTCAGTTCTTTTCCATTGATCCTGATATATTTGAGAGAGAGAGAGAGAGAGAGAGAGAGAGAGAGAGAGAGAGAGAGAGAGAGAGAGAAGTTGGCTGGGCATGGTGGCACAATCCTTTAGCTCCAGCATTCAGGAGGCAGAGGCAGGTGGATCTTTGTGAGTTTGAGGTCAGCATAGTCTACAGAAAAATAAATAAATGAAAATTAAAGATTTCCTTTTTCAATTTCTGTGAAGAATTGTGTTGAATTCTGATGAGGCGCTCCACGTGTCTTCTGCAATTCTCTGTTCATTGCCTTAAAGTTTTTTTATGCAAGTCTTTCACGTGCTTGGTTAGAGTTATTCCAAGATGTATATTTTTAAGCTATTCTGAAAGGTAACTATTTTCCTGACTTCTTTCTCTGTTTTTTGTACATATGAAGGTTACTTATTTTTGTGTGTTAATTTTGTATCCTGCTATTTTGTTGAAAATGTTCATTAGCTGTAGAAGTTTCCTGATGTAATTTTTAGTGTATTTTGTTACGTGTAGCTTTTGCAACCCCGCCTAAACTTCAGGAGACCATACTACCAACCCTGGCCCAGAGAATATTGGATCCACAGATGAAACACACAACACACACACACACACACACACACACACACACACACACACACACACTGTTCGATTTCAACCTGCCTTATTGGCTCAATTGCTGGGCACTACTAATCTAGAGAGGCCAGCATGCCCTTCCTGATACTCATAGCTCATCACCTCTCAACCTGCCCTAGCTTCAGTTGTTGAGCTACCTTGAGTCCCAGTTCAATACCCAACCTCCCACCTGTAGAAGTGGGCTTTGGCTGGTCGGTCTGAGATATTACATGGCTGGTTGGCTTTTCTCCCTCTGAAGCATGGTAAAAACTCCTCTGCTTTCTCTGTCTCTGTCTCTGTCTCTCTGTCTTTTTTATCTCTCTGTCTCTGTCTTTCTCTCTGTCTCTCTGTCTCTATTTCTCTCTGTCTTTCTGTCTCTCTCTCTCTGTGTCTCTCTCCCTCGCTTATCTGCTAACTTGCCTGTGGGGACCAGGAAGTCCTGCCTATTCTGCTCAGAAATTGGTCACTAGCATCTTTATTAATAGATCAAGAACCAGTTGGAAAACAGGACCTTAACATCAGCCCCCCATCCCTTACATTTTTTTATGTATAAAATGATGTCATCTGCAAATAAATATACTTTTGACTACTTCCTTTCCTGTTTGTATCTCCTCGATCTACTTCAGTTGTCATATTGCTCTAGCTAAAACTTCAGGTACTAAATTAAATATACCTAAATTAAATATACCTATAGTGGCTCTGAGCTTTTCCAAAGACAATACCTGCTATGTAATCAAACAGGAGAAATTGAGCTGGTGCCCAACTAGAAACGTCAACCCTTCTGAATAGTTCTGAAGAGTGCTCATAGTGTTGAAGGTACTATATACACACTACCAGAAGAGAAAAGTAATCATCAATTTCACCCAGCTATGAACTCTATAGTCTATTACAGTAACCTGCCTGCAAGAAATACTTGTGCAATAGTGGCACAGACATTATGGGAGTAGCCAATCACATGTAAATGCTATCTTCAAGCCTACTACATGAGATGAAACCCATGCCTGACACTGTTAATGAGGGAATGATCCTGAGAATACATAGGTGATGGGCTCTACCATTATTTTATCAAATGTATATAGTAATAAAATGACTCATAAATATATATTTCTATACCCATAGAGCACAGAATTTCTTAGCACTCATCAAAGAAGTTTCTTCTTGGAGTAGATGGCAATTAACAAAGAGGCCCAGAACTGGACAATGTGTAGAAAATAAGAGACCATGGAGCACTACATCCTAAATGTCTTTATCAAACCCCTCCCTCAAGGCTCCGAGATCTATACAAAAGGGCAGGTGGAAGTTTGACAGAGCAAGAAGTGGTGGATGTCTCCAAGGAAATAAGCAGTCGCATGGAGACTGTGACAGCATATACAAGACCTACACGAATTCAAGCCAGACAAAACTCCAGAGCAAAGAAGGGAAGTGGACACAAAGTCCCATTCCTACCCAAGAAGATATTTACAATTATTATCAGATAGATGAGTGAAAATCCAGTTTCCTTCAATGGAGTGACACTGAGTATATCAACTACCCTACAGGACAGGCCTCATGATCAGGAGTCATTGACCAACACAAAACTGACTCCATGCTTATTGTTTCATTGTTTTGTTGTTGTTGTTGTTGTTATTGTGGTGGTGGTGGTGGCATGTGTGTTTGTTATAATTTGGTGTTTTCCTGGTTTTGGATTTGTTTTCATGGTTTTTTGTTTTGTTTGAATGATAAATAGAACATGAAGTTGTATGGTAGATGTTGGGAAGATCTGGGAGGGTTTTGGGGAGGGGAAAGGATATGATCAAAATATATTGTAAAAAAGAAGAAGGAGGAGGGAAGGAATGAAGAGAATGAAGAGGGAGGAGGGAAGAGGAGGAGGAGGAGAAGGAAGGAGAATGAAGAGGAGGGAGAAGGAGGAGGAAGAGAAGAGAAGGAGAAGGAGAGGAGGAGGAAGGAGGAGGAGGAGAGGAGGAGAAGAAGAAGAAGAAGAAGAAGAAGAAGAAGAAGAAGAAGAAGAAGAAGAAGAAGAAGAAGAAGAAGAAGAAGAAGAAGAAGAAGAAGAAGATTAAGATTTTCAGGCTATAGAGTTGCCATAGTGGTTAAGTGCTCTTGACCTGGGTTTATCCTAGCACCCATATAGCAGTTAACATCCACCTGCAACCCTAGTTCCAGGGGATCTGATACTGGATTCTTGCTTCTGAGGACATTAAGCATAAAATAAAGTAACCTTTTTTTTTTTTAAAGAATGTATCTTAGAGTTTAATGTGCCTAGTGAATCCAATTACCTCATGATCTTTTTAATAATAAGTGTGGGTGTCAGGCTTTTTCAGTCATCCATCACTTCTAGAGAGTAGGGAAATGACCCTTTGGCCTTTTAAACGAAGGCAGCTCCAAGTTCTTCACATTGCACTATCTGCCCTGGCTACTCAGCCCTTTCTGTTGACCCAGGAAGAAGACTACAAAAGTGATGCCCAGGATTTCCAATGTGAAGTTCTCTTCCGGGATCCTGAGAAGGTCTTTGTTCATGTCTTACTCCCTGCCCTCTCATGGTCAGACCCTTCAGGAACAGGTGTGCAGCAAAAGAACATGAGGGCCATTTTGTTAAACACCATTCATTTCATACCCCAAGCCCTCTTCTTCCCAGATCTGTCCTGATTTTTGAAGTCACATCTTACAGCTAATAAGACATTTCTGGACCTCTCTCTTTTGTACTAGTATAACACACACAGTCCTGGACAGTGATTGCCAGAGTCTTGACATACCTTGTGCAGCATTCAGCAATTCATTAGGCTTAAAGCACAGCTGTTCTTTACTCTGGTGTTGTAATGCCTGTTCAAGTTCACTGTCCACTCTGTTAGGTGTCAGCGGCTCCGAGTTTCCAGAGAGATTTCTGAATCTCTAGCTCAGGTTGTGGCAGCATGTGTCTGGGATTCTGTATAAGCCAAGTGAAGCCAGGACAATCCCATTTCCAGGCAGATTTGCAGTCCCGTCAACAGTTCGAAGTGTGGGATTACACTGGAACAGCAAAACTCTCCAGACTGGTAGGCTTTGAGAGCTCAGGTACGAGGCAGGCTATGGGAATGTGTGTGACAGGCACTTTTAATCCCTTCTCCAAAGTGCCAATTTTAACTTCCTCTGCAATATGCAGGGAAATTGTTCTTTCTCAGGGCACAATTGCTTTGTTCAGACAAGGGGCCGTTCACCTGGAGTATTGTCTGCCTGGGAACCAGGCAATCACATTGGCGAGATGAAGATTTATCTTGTAGCTGGGATGTCTTAACAATCTTCCGAGCACTTCATTACAAGGTTATGCCTCTGCTCCCTCTGCCTCTTGACAGACAGCCTGGGGTTCTCGTGCCTCTGCACATTTGATTTTCGTCTGTTCCCCTGCCATGTCCCTTGTAGAGGTAGAAGTTCCAATTGCTGGTGACAAGGATGTAGACTCAGAAGTCCTTTGGAAGTAGCTGGGGCAAGTCTACACAAATCCATGAAGAGACATGGAAGGCTGGTAGGGATTCTTTCTTCCTTCCACATAGACTGGCCTTCCCTTCTGAGTAAAAAGATGAAACAGTATATAAGGTCCACAGCATTCCAAATGTCCCTTGGTTTAATTAGCTGCCCCCAACACACATGGCTCCCACAAACTGGTAGCAATCACAGCTCTGTTCTCCCGCTCCCTGCATCTATCAGTTTTGTCTAGAAACTTCTTTCTTCTCCACTTCCTCCTTTTGCCTTCTCCCTGTGTCTGGCACAGCCTCGCCCTTCTTGCCATCTCACTCGGGGCTCTGATTTTTCCCCAGAAAATCTGACCAAATGAGTTACAGATGTGATCCACTCTGCAACCCCAGCATGAACATCTTGGTGCATTTCTCCCTTCTGCATCCCAGTGAAAAACCTTTACAAGTCAGAAGTGACTGTCACCTCTCTCTATAGGTTTGAAACCGCCATAGCAGCCCAAATACACAAGACAGAAACCCTGCATGGAGGGAACATGCATCCCCTGCACCAAGGTTTGTTCTAGCTCTACCTAAAGGGGTCAAGGCTCTCTTCTCTGTTCCTTTTCCGAACATTCCAGGAAGCCAGACTTTTTTTGCTTTCTTTTTCCATTTATTTATTTATTTGTTCATTCATTTATTTATTTAGTTTACATTCTGATTATTCATTCATTCATCCTCCTCCTAGCCCCTCTCCTACAACCTTCTGCACTCATACCAGCTTCTGCACGTTCTCTCTAAGAAGGGGCCCCCTCCTGTGTATCAACCTACCCCGCACATCAAGTCAGAGTGGGCACATCCTTTCCCCACTGACGCCAGCAAAGGCAGCCCAGATAGGGAACAGGAGCCACAGGCAGGCAACAGAGCTGGGGACTACCCCGATCCAATGCTTAGAGGACAGTCATAAAGACCAAACTGCACATCTCTTACATACGTGTGGAAGCAAATGGCTAAGTCCAGCCCAAGTATGGTACTGAGTCCGTGGTTCATTTTCTCAGAGCCCCCAAGATTTCAGGTTGACTTTGCAGGTCTTCCTGTAGAGTTCCTATCCCCTTCGGGCCTCTCAATCCTTCCCACACCTCATCCTCAAGACTCCTCTAGTTCTATCCAATGTTTGGCTGTGGGTCTCTGCATCTGTTTCAGTCAGTTGCTGGGTGGAGCCTCTCAGAGGACAGCTATGCTAAGCCCCCGTCATGCATGTCAGGAAGCCAGATTTTAAAGGTACAGGCAGAATTGGCTTATTCCAAAATGGAGGATGGCATGTTACCCCAGGGAAGGCAGGACTTGCTGGTATGCTTTTCTCAAGTTGCTGGCTATTGCATGGGTGCCTTGCTTTCACCTCCGGCTGGCTCTGCTTCCTAACGGATGCTCAACTTTGAGCTTTATAGCCCCATCTGCAAAACGGGAATGGCAGCATAGACCACACGTGCTTATTATAGAGCTAGATGAAATGATTTATGCAAAAATATGTAGCACAGAACACTGGATGCGTTACGAGAATGATTAATTTTTATATTGATCAAATACTACAAATGAGAAGACATTCTGCTTTTGACATGAAGATGCATTTGCCTCCTGTCCTTGGTCACACATAGTCCTTCATCACTATAAATGGAGTAATTCATGAATCAGTTTTTCCTTTCCTACCCCAGATTTTATTTTTGGCCCTTGGTGCTTATATTTTCCAATGCCCTGGATAAACTGGAACTGGCTTCGAACAACTTAACCCCTGGGGAAAGATATCTTTTCTTCAACAACACAAAAAGATTTTTTTTTCCTACCGGTAAAGGACTGCAGTAACCTTTATTGTTATGATGTGAACAAATGCTCCCTGTGATGTTTGGTGAAGACTTTGGCCACAAGATTTTAGAACACTCTCCTTTAGCACAAATAACCATGGAGAGCTGATGTCAAACACACAAAATAATTTACATTCTTTCACTTTAACAGACCCACTCTTCTCTGGTGCAGTGTACTTTTTGAGAAACAGTAGACCCAGTTACTAGATAGCTCATACTTGTTCCTCACTAAAAACAAGCAAACGAAACAAAAACGTCTTCAAAGCCCCTGTATATTGACTCATGCTTGTAATTCCACCCTCAAGAAATGGACCCAGACTTCAAGGTCACCTTGGCTCCATGCTGAGGCAGGCCTTGGGCCTTGGAGATCCTATCTCAGAAAATGAAGCAGTAACAGCCCCAGCAGCAGCAACTCTGAGGACACTGTCCTGGGCCCTCACTGATGTTCCGGCTGGAAATACACTGGCAATTCCATTTTCCTTGTAAGCGCTTTTGGTTTTAAGAAACTGAGTTTCTCTTTCATTTGTTTGGAATGTGTGGTGGTGATAACAGTGGCCGTGGGTGTCACTGCCGCCAGCCAGTTAGTCCTCATCCTGCTGGCCCACCTTTATTCCTTATGATTAATCTTTGGTGAAGTTTTCTATTCCAAAAAGAGAGAATGATACTCTTGGCGAATCTCATGCAATCTCACTCAACGCCTATTAAACCCTAGAAAGTCCTTCCCAGTCATTTAAAATATGCAAGCAGAAAGTGCGGTCAGTGTCTCAAGCCCTGTCAAAGCTCTCAGGCAGTTTGATTTGTGGTCGATATCCTGACCACATGGTTCTATAATCAGTGAGCCTTGATTTGATTTGAGTTATTTAAATCAACTACTTTGCTTCTGCAACTTAATTGTTTTGCAATTATGCGTGTGTGTGTGTGTGTTTGTGTGTGTGAGAGAGAAAAAATTAGAGAAGAATTATTGAGTAGGTATTTCAGAAAGCGACTTTAAACCCTTCAAAAAATTACAGCTAGACCAAGTGTACACTAAAACTCTGAAAGACATTCCTAGGTTGATCAAGTTGATTGATTCCTCTGCTTAATTTGACCACAATCCCAATCAATTTGATCACATGTCCAGTTTGACTGACAGCTCATGCATGGCGCTGAATTAACCCTACAGTTTATTCAAAAGGGTCATTGTGAGAATCACACTCTTCTGTTCACGTACTCAATCCAGCGTGTGAACTGAGCGTCTTGCTGTGTTCTGTGTGTTCTGGGAGCAGAGGGGCATTAAGGAATTAAACAGTCTCTGCCCTTGTTGAGTTACACATTGGGCAGAAATAGTGACCAAGAAAGAAAAAAAAATCCTCAAAAGTTGACCCTGAGGAGAGTACTTGAAAAGAGAGAGTAAAGAGTTGAGAATACAGGCCATTTAGTGTAGCCTCATGGGGGTGCATCAGCAGAAGTCAACATCTGAACCAAGAAATACTAAATACGGTCAACTTGCCATGTTGATCTGTCACCCACCCATTTTCTTCTGGACCACAGCCTGGAAACTTTACTTTCCGATCACTTTCCTTACAGTTTATAGAAAGTGCCTCTAAGGCGGCATCTGCCATCTGCAGAGTTTTCATTTCCGTAAGGATTTATAAATTGCGAAACATGTGCATAGTTTTCTGAAAGCCACAGAAAATATTTTATGATTCCTCTTTTCAGCCAACATATCTTTTCTAGTTTTTTTTCTCTTTTCTCTGTGATTTAAGGGCATCTTTTATTTTCCCAGGAAATAATGGCTATTGTAAACAACTCAAGCAAGTGCCCAGACAAAAGTCTATTCAGAATGTAGGGATGAAACATCTCACCACAAATTAAGTATTTCTTCCTTCCAAGTCCTACTTCTTGGGTGAACATTTTCATCAAATCCCCCAAACGTTTCTCCAGAATAACAAATATCTTTGATATCCTGGCAGTTCCAGCCACACACCGCTTCTGCGGAGAGCATTTGGTTTCCCATCGAAGGTTCCATCCACCCAGTTTGAAGTCAACTCCAGAAAGCACCTGAAGCCGTGGGAGTTTTTCCACAGTTTATTTAGATGACCTGAGATGCTAACTGTATTTGGGAGGTTCTCCAAGGGGAATCTGTGGTTTCATGGAAACATTATAAACTGCCCACGTAGCTTCAGCTTATCTAAGTAAGAAAGACTCAGTTCTGTATGTAGAAGAAGGCAGGCTACTCAAGGTCTTAGCCATTGTTCAGAAATAATATTGCCTGGGTTGTGTTTGCATTCTCCATGTACCAAGCATTTCATTAAGACTTTAAAAAGAAAAACCTCTTATTTGTCAAACAACATGACTATTTTCATAAATAAGGAAACAGATGTAAAAATTCTGAGATCGCAGAATTAAAACCTGGTGGGATCAGGAAAATAATACAACATTGTTGTCTGTTTCTGAGCTTCTCTGGGACCTCAACCCTTGGAAGGAATTGAGAGGAGGAAGGCAGTGTGGATGTCAGCAGGCTAAGTGGCCAGAAATCCTGGGTTCTAGACCAAGGACTGGGTCAAATAAGTCTGGGGCTGCTTCTTGCTCTGTACACTTTACTTCCCTCATTCATTGAATGACTAGGATGAAATAAGTAATTTTTAAAGACTCAAGTATGATTCAGTTGTTATATTTCTGCCCCTGAATGACAAAGTCCCCACCTTGTTGGTTCCTAAAGCAAATCCCCAAATGGATCCTGCTAGTAGTTAAAAACAAACAAACAAACAAAACCCCCCAAACCTAAAGGAGTCAGAAGCAATGAGAACAAAACTAAAACTCATATGGTAGACTTCGCCTCGTCAGTGTCTGAGTAGTAAGGAACGTCCATTTGTGAACGTGCGCAACTCATGCTATGCCAAATTCATTGTGAGCCTCTCAGTAAGTTACAGGGCACAGCTCTATGTCCTGACTGTATTTGAAGTGAGTTCTGGAATAGCACACCCCGTAACCATGGTTTGTCCATGGAAATGGCGGCTCACACAGAGTTCCTTTCTACCAGTTCACCCTTCTTCCTCTGTAGGGTCTTGCCTCTAGATTTTTAATGTTTCCTCCAGCAGTGTTTGTGATTTTATGGAGACTCTACCTGTTAAAATAGCTCTTTTCCCCTTAAAAAAAAGAAAAAAGAAAAATTCTAGCTTTTCTTATAGCCATCTAAAAACTTTTTTGGATGATTAAAAAGTAGATAAACACTGCAGGTCAGCTATTTGGAACTGGGACTTTCTAAGGCTGCCTATCTTGTACGGAAGAATTATTACCATGAAGTTAAGTCAGAATAAAATTTTTGGTGCAACTGAATAGTAAGAATAGATTTTCAAATGCGTTTGAGGTGCTTCCAGTTCTATCAGGCTCTATTCAACTGTCCTTGAAGGTGTCAACAGGTGACTGGATTTGACCTGATTTCTTCAGGAACAATTGGATTGCTGCTGAGTACTGTGGCTGACTCTGACTCTCGCCTTCTCAGTCCAAGTTCGATGGTATGAAAAAAAGACGTGGGCTTGAAAAACACGAAGTGGACCTCAGCTAAGAAGTCATTGGATAACTTTGGCCCTACTTCATTTTCTTTTGTTTTGAGAGGGGCCTCCAATTCACTGCAGAGCCACACAAGGCTCTGAACTACCGAGCTACCATACTGGGCTCGCTAAGCCTCTTTGTAACATTTGCATGCTGTTCTGGAGCAAGGCTGTAAGGTGACTGCCACATGTTGTTCATGAACTGCTCTGTGTTACACCAGAGCCTGTGCTCGGTTTTAAGGCTATAGGGACTAGAAAGAAACGACATAGTCCTTTATCACCCTGGAACAACACTCCTTTTGTGACTTCAGACTGATTGGGGCACCGGAGGACCCACCTTGTGTGCTGCAGAATCCATACAATCTGGGAGACTTTGTCCAAGGTGTAGAGGTGGAGCTTGTGGTCTTGATTTAAGCCAATCAATTCTTAGATTGTAGCCAAATGACCACAAATGATTGGTTGAAGAGATATCAAGTGACCTAACCTGGTCCAATCAGAATGAATCCCAGACTTCTAGGACAGCCTTCTGAAGACACTTGCTCTTTCTGCAATCGGAAAGGGTGTCTGCTCTTTCAGTCACCAGAGAACAAAGCACCTGGGTTGGTGTGGGGTTTAAGCCTTCAGTATGGTAGGAGGCTCAGCCGAGAGAGGATGAAGAACAGCTACAGTGGGTTATCCAAGCCCAGATTCTAACTGTTGCCGAATCTAGCCCTGTGCTGTACTTTATGGTGTTTGTTTGTGTTTTGTTTTGTATTTTTGGTTACATCGTAGTTCAGAGTAAATTGTTTAGTGGACCTGAGCAGAAAAAGAGGCTGACTCAAATCTCTTTCATCTCAAAGACATCAGGATCAAGAACACTGAAGGCTGATAGGAAGAGGAAGCAAAGGAGTACAGCAGTATTTGTGGAGCAATGTTCTGTGTAGCCGTAGCCGTTCCTCTCTACACGGAGCATACAAAAAGTGCACACTTTTATCCCCAGAAGGATTCTCACCCCACTGGGTGAAAAGTGAAAGAAAAGGTGGATTCCAGATGCAAGACTCTAAGTAGCCAATGCAACTTCCGGGTTTGCAGTGAGTTCATTTCCTGAGTGTCTCTGCTGCCAAACCAGGTGTGCACAACCCTGAGGTAAGCCTGGAGGATGTAAGTCCCCACAGAAGCTACCAGCAACCGGGACCACAGTAGAAAGCTACAGATCCAGGAACTCTTAATTTGCTCGACATGGTTGGTTTTCTTCACAAAGGTCAGAGAGGTCAGAGTTCTGGAAAGAGCCGTGTGAACTAGAAGAGCAGAGAGCCTGCTGGCTGAGAGCACCTTGTTGAGCGTCTTCAAGTGTTGACTCTGGGACGCTGTTTGAGGGCCACAGAAAAGCCTCTGCTTTGACCATGGCAAGAATTTTAGATAGCAGAAAAATGAACTACCCAATTGCAGAATACTCTTGAGACAAGGTCTCGTGTAGTCCATGATGGCCTCAGACTCCTTGTATAGCTGAGGATGACACTGAATGCCTGATTCTACCCCTCTCTCTGCCAAGGGTGGGAGTTCCAGGCCACCATGCCTAATTTACATTGTGTTGAGGATCGACCCTAGAGCTGTATGTGTGTTAGGCTAGCAACCTAAACTCCCATCCCAGGCTAGCCGCCAACTCATAATCCTCCTGCCTCATTCTTTTCAGTACTTGCCTACTGCTGTGTGTCACCACACCCAGCCCAATAACAATCTCACAGGCTGCCTGACAATCTGAAGCTTTGTCGTATAGCTTCAAATGCAGCACGGTCTTTTACGTAACGGTGATCGCTGCTACCTTGTGTGTCTATTTTGACTTTGCTGTCATCATCTTGACCTTGGTGATAAAGGGTGGTTGAATGTGACCTTGGCATTCAACTTCTGCTATGTCCTCTCATATGTCCTCCAATCCTTCAGAGGGTGGAAAGCTCAGAGCATTTGCTGGCTTCTCTTGTAGCTAAATTTCCTGTTACAATTTAGGTTTCCCCAAGTGGAACCACCCAAGTGAGGTTTGAAAAGTCAACGTGAGATATTATTTCTGTAGCATTTCACATTGCAGGCAAACATACTTGTAAACACATGATTTTGGTTTTTTTTTAACAGGAGGACTGTACCGTCCTGTCTCTGGCTTCACGGCTATCAAGAGGTGGGCTGTGGGGTGTCTCCTGCTTACCAAAGCGTATCTAGCAGGCATGAGTGTACCTTCAGAGTCTCTAGCTTTAGCAGCAATCATGCCCTCCTCCTTCCCTGGGTCACTGCCAGGGCACCATTGAGTAGCCAGCTCCTCCGGTGGGAATCATGGACGCCTCTGCTTTCCTTACTAAGGTCACGGTTTCCCTGTGGCTGTTCTGCATAGGTTTTTAATGCAGCCCATTGCTTTACTGCATGGCCTTATTGCCAGGTCTTTTAATTAGCAAAGGCTTCTAGCACTCCTTTCAGTCTGCTCTCAGTCTTTCTTGTTTTCTGCCACTGAACCCTGACTGGGGCAATCACCAGGATAGAGAGGGACTTGCGAAGAAGACTGCCAGCTTCGAGTACTAAACAAAGAAAATGGAATTCCTGTTTCTTTCCTCACGGACAGACTTCATATTCCATTACAAAGACTAGATAGATGTAAATCAATTGATGGCCAGGAAAGGTGAACCACTTATTGATCAGGGATCACAGAACTGTAGGAACGGGAGAGGCTACAGAAAGTGACTCTGATTACTAAACTTAAAACTATATAGACCTCAGAGAAGAACCTAAGGGAAAGACAGCACTAGAGTTGACATTGATTTCTTTTAAAAATATTTATTTTATGTTATAAGGTGTGTGCATGAGTGCAGATGCCTACAGGAGTTTCAGATCCCCAGAGCTGGAGTTACAGGCAGTGAGCTTCAGGAAATTTCTGGAAACCAGACTTAGGTCCTCTGCAAAAGCAATGCCTGCTCCTCACCACTAGTAACTCCAACCCTGGTAATGATTTCCTGACATGATACCCAAAGTACTGGCCACATAAAGGAAACATAATTAGCTGGACTTGATTAAAATTAAAATTGTCTGCATCCAAGGACACTATCAAAGGACTGAAAAGGTAACCCACGAATGATGGACAATGTCTTTAAGTACTACAGAATGAAGAACTACAATTAGGCAACAACATTTTTAAAGTGATCCTACGACCTGCAGAAAATTTCTCCCAAGAAGACATACATCTGGATGATGGGCTAACACATAGCCAGTGTCCAGCATCCCTAGTTTGATAGGGAAATGCAAATTTGGCCATAATAAGATACTAGTCCATATTCTTTAAGATGGTGAAAAAGGAACAACAGTAATAATAGTTGGTGAGGATGAGAAATTCAAGCGTATGGGTATCATTTGGTAGGACCGTGTGATGGTGCAGCCCCTTTAAACGATATGGTAGTTACTCAAAAATCTAAATTGCTGTAAAATCAGCAGTTCTACCCCAAAGGAAAGGATGGCAAGACTTAGCCATTTGTGCAGCGTTCACAGTGGCATTAGTCACAACAGCCAGAGGGGGAATAGATAAACAAAATATAGACAAATAACAGAGTCCTTTCCTAGCCGACTTTGGGAGTAAATTCTCACGTACACCTACAATCTGGGATGGAAGAAGGTACTAAAAGCAAAACAAATCCTCTGAGGGATAAATATAATAATGAACTGTCTCGACAGTCAAACTCCAGAAGCAGAAAAGGTTTCTAGAAATGAAATTATCTCCTCTTACGGTTATTTTTAATGTGTTTGCGTGTGTGGCGGGGGGACCTGCCACAGTGTCCCTCATGGGGTTGTCATGTCTTTGGGTCAAGTACTCCAGACAGTTAAATAAATAGAACCAAGCACTAACGCTTACCAGGGTGGGGAGAAAGCGGTGTGATATAAGATGTGTGGGTAAACACTCCCGTGCTGCTCCAACGCTCCGAGAGGCCTGCTTCTGGCATTCTTGTTGAAGTGTGTTTTGCCTGGGGAGTGTCTTCCAAGGTCAGTTGCCTAGGCACAGCTGGTTCTCTGACCTTGCTGATAAAGCGAAAAGGGAAAGATAAATCCCTAAAACACCACGTCCCTGGGCACGGCGGGGGAAAAACCATTTCCAACAGGCGGTTTTGTTGGTTATCCTACAGCTTTTAAAAGTGTCTGCCACGGGATAGAAACCCAGAATCATGTTTCTGGTTGGTGTCCTCAGTCATTTCTGCTGAGTAACAATACATAACTTC